>NC_091322.1:16289936-16307436 GCF_038502225.1 Cherax quadricarinatus
CAGTCGTCTCCCACCAAGGCAGGGTGGCTCGAAAGAGAAAAACTTTCATCATGTACTCCATCACTGTCTTGCCTAAAAACTATTTGTCTCCATTCGCTCCTATCTAACACGCTCACACATGCTTGCTGGAAGTCCAAGCTCATCGCACACAAAACCTCCTTTTCCCAGTCCCTCCAACCTTTCCTAGGCCGACCCCTACCCCGCCTTCCCTCCACTACAGATTTATACATTCTCGAAGTCATTTTATTTTGTTCCATTCCCTCTACATGCCCGAACCACCTCAACAACCCCTCCTCAGCCCTCTGGATAATAGTTTTGGTAATCCTGCACCTCCTCCTAATTTCCAAACTACGAATCCTCTGCATTATATTCACACCACACATCGCCCTCAAACATGACATCTACACTACCTCCAGCTTTCTCCTTGCTGCAACATTCACCACCCATGTTTCACACCCATATAAGAGTGTTGGTATAACTATACTCTCATACATTCCCCTGTTTACTTCCCTGGACAAAGTTCTTTGTCTACACAGACTTCTAAATGCACTACTCACCTTTTTCCCTTCCTCAATTCTATGATTCACCTCATTTTTCATAGAGCCATCTGCTGACACGTCCACTCCCAAATATCTAAATATATTCACCTCCTCCATACTCTGTCCCTCCAATCTGATATCCAATTTTTCCGTCATCTAATTTTTTATCAACATCACCTTACTCTTCCCTATATTCACTTTTAATTTTCTTCTTTTACATACCCTACCAAACTCATCCACCAATCTCTGCAACTTCTCTTCAGAATCTCCCAAAAGCACATTGTCATTTGCAAAGAGCAACTGTGAGACCTCCTACTTTGTTTTAGATTCTTTATCTTTTAACCCCACACCTCTTGCCAACGCCCGCGCGTTCACTTCTCTTACCATCCCATCTATAAATATAATGAACAACCATTGTGACATCACACATTTTTGAAAGGCCTACTTTTACTGGGAAATAATCCCTCTCTCTCCTACATACTCATTTCAGGTCATCAAATGCCCCGTGGAGTCTCTGTGGAGGACACAGGCATCCCTTAAATCGTCTCTGTTACAGGCTTATCGATGCTCGTTCAGGCGGACCGCAAGATCTCTGCCTATCTCGCCTACATATTTCTTGGGACAGAATCCACTAGGGATCTTGTGGATGAGGAACAACTCGTTCTCCCAGAATCAGACCTCAGATCAGATCTCTTACAACCCCATCTATAAATATATTGAACAACCACGGAGACATCACACATCCTTGTAAGGCCTACTTTTACTGGGAAATAATCCCCCTCTTTCCTACATACTCTAACCTGAGCCTCACTATCTTCGTATAAACTTTTCACTGCTTTCAGTAACCTACCTCCTATTCCATACATTTGTAACATCTGCCACACTGCTCCCCTGTTATACGCCTTTTCCAAATCCATAAATGCCACAAAAACCTCTTAACCTTTATCTAAAAATTGTTCATCAAAATGTTTCACTGTAAACACTTGGTCCACACACCCCCTACTTTTCCTTAAGCCTCCTTGTCCATTTCCTATCCTACTCTCCGTCTTTCTCTTAATTCTTTCAGTAACAACTCTACCACACACTATACCAAGAACACTCAAGACTTATTCCCCTATAATTTTTGCATTCTCTTTTGTCCCCTTTGCTTTTATACAAAGGAACTATGCATGCTCTCTGCCAATCCCTAGGTACCTTACCCTCTTCCATACATTTATTAAATAATAGCACCAACCACTCCAAAACTATATCCCCACCTACTTTGAACATTTTTATCTTGATCCCATCAATCCCTGTTGCCTTACCCCGTTTCATTCCATCCACTTCCTCACGAACTTCCCCCACACCCACAGCTGGCTCTTCCTCACTCCTACAAGATGTTATTCTTCCTTGCCCTACACACAGCTTCCCTATCTTCATCAACGTTTGTCAATTCCTCAAAATATTCCCCTCTATTAAATCCATTCGTTACCTAGGCTTCCTCAACTATATATATATATATATATATATATATATATATATATATATATATATATATATATATATATATATATATATATATATATGCAAAATAACCACTGTGAAAGAATAGAGAAATTCCAAGCGCTTTCGTGACTACTCACATTATCAAGGAACTATGATAATGTGAGTAGTCACGAAAGCGCCTGGAATTTCTCTATTCTTTCACAGTGGTTGTTTTGCACATTCTGAAATCACCTGTTTACTGTGATCTTATTGCATATATATATATATATATATATATATATATATATATATATATATATATATATATATATATATATATATATATATATATATATATATATATATATAAAACCCTCTGGGTTTCTTCTATTTTCTTACTAATTCTTGTCCTTGTTTATTTCCATTTATCTCCATAGGGAAGTGGAACAGAATTCTTCCTCTGTGTGGAACTTTTTTTTTTTCCTAAATTCAACATGTGTAAATATGAATAAAATAATTGCACATTAAATATGATGCTGATTTGACCCTTCAAGAAATTTTGTGTAAAGGAGGGTGTTCAGTGGCCACAGAGTGATATGGGGGGGGAAAGGACGTCATAATGGATTAATGCGTGAGCACTGATTGTGGTGAAATCGTCTAGTAATCCGGTGTCATCAAGGCCATAATTGAATGGATTGGTGTCAAACTATAATTAATAAGTACTGGAATGTCCCCTGCTGAAGAATATGGACAGAGAATTTGCGGGGCCTCCATAATTAGGTGATGATAGTGGAAATAATGAGGCATCACCATGAAACACATCCAGTATGTATGCCATTAGTCCTTTCATTTAGATTTCTCGCTGGCCAGTAGGATTCTACTTGTTAGGTAGACAATGTGGTGTGATCCAACTACAATATAAATGGTAAGTGGTAATATAAATTTCTTAATTATCTAATTTTTGGAACATGTGTGCCTGGTGTCAGTTAGAAAATTCTTACCCCGTTTGTGTGTATTAGTGTTCCCATTAATCCTTATTGGAGATCAGCTCCTTCATTTTTCATACAGTCAACACTATTTTATAATTTACCATTATTGGTATTAATGTTTATTATTGTAATTATTAATTTAATGTCAGGTCAAGCCTTTTGTGAGAATGGCGAAATAGTGGGCATCGATGGAGTGACAGTCCTGTGACTAAGTCCACATATCTCACCCAAATTACCTGCATGTAATAATTCAGGTACTATCCTGTAAATCATTGTCCTCTTCGCTTTCGGGCTGAGTGGACGCACTGCGCAAACAGCTCCTGCTTTCTCTGGTGCGCAACTTCCTGTTTTCACCAAGATGGCTGCCAGCTACCGCAGGAGGAGCAACACCGTGTGTGTTGACCTTGTTAAAGGGGCAATTTACCCTACGAATGCCTCTGTTTTATTACCAACGATTATACGGGACACGTTTGGCATTGAAGTTGAAGAATTACACGGAATAGCACTTAATGGATCATCATGAATATTCATAAAGTTCTGCACAGTGGAGACATATGAAAGGACGGTGACTCAGTACCATGAGAAGAACATCACCGTATCATCTGGTCTGGAGGTACGCCTGCGGGATGCCTCAAAATACTACACCTGGGTGAGGATCCGCAACGTTCCTTTCGAGGCAGACGATGTAGATATCAGAGAGACATTTCAAAGATATGGTGAGGTGCATGCTATAACTTTAGTTCGATGGACGGAGGGAATCTATGAAGGGTTGCCGGCTGGATCTTACACCGTCAAGATGTCTTTAAGAAGACCTATTCCATCGTATGTTGTCCTGGAGGATTTTAGGACACAGCTGTACGTGACCTACGCGGGACAACGAAAGACGTGTCGCCTGTGCGGAGCTTTTGACCACATGGCGGCCGGATGTGGTAAAGCAGCAGCGCCGCGGCCTTGGGAACGGCAAGTAGTCACAGAGTCTCAGGCGGAACCTCTGCCGAAGAATTTGAGTGCAGCAGGCAAAGGTAATTGGGCGGACGAAGTGGAGGGCGTGTTAGAGAATTGTGTGACACTACCAGTGGCTTCGGATACTCCCCCGCAAACGGGCCCGGGAGTTGAGCAGCAGCCTGTTGGGGTGGGAGAGACCGGTGATCCACAGGAGTTATCTACGCCTCTACAGGAGATGATTAAGTCTTTCCTGGACGTGCCTGCGGAGGAGAACCCAGCTACAGACAGGAGAATTCTGACGGCTGAGAAGGACTTGATTGAGCAGCTTCCAGAGCCTCGGGGGTCAGAGCCTGGCATGTTGCAGTTGCTACAGGTGGAAGCTGAGGTGCACAAGGGCAATGGAAATACTGATATGGAAATTGAGGGCATATCTAGAAAGAGGGCTGGAGGCTCGTCGGATGAGGAGGTTATAACACCAGCTCAGCGTACAGGGAAGAAGACGTGGGCAGGAGTGATTAAGAAAGGGCAGGGTAGTGCACAGGGGGGGGAGGGGGTACAGGCGGGAAAGAGTGCACGAGAAAAGACAGAAGCAGCAAAAAGTGGAACAGACAGGACACAGAGACATAGAGGAAAGCCACCCTTTCTGAATCTTTAAGTGTCTAACGATAAACGTGAATGGCCTTAGAGCTGACGGTAAACGAGTATGGTTGGAGGATGTTTTGCGGCGTTTAACATTGATGTGTGTTTTATTCAAGAACACAATTTCAAGTATGGCAGAGAATTGAGGCTGAACGGTTTTAGGATGTATGTTGGTAGTTCAGGGAAATTAAAGGGTGGGGTGGCAGTGGCAGTGAGGGAGTCCAGCCCATTCCACGTGCTCAAGTGGGAAGAGGGAGGGGAGGGGAGGGTGGTGAGGGTGGAAGGGATATGGGGTGAGATTAGAGTATGTTTTCTGGGGATATATATGCCGGCAGATAGTAACATACGGGTAAAGGTGAATTTTGTAAGGGAGGTTTTGCTTTTCTACATGCGGGGTTTACCAATGGTTTCTATAATAGGTGGGGATTGGAATTGTGTAATCAGGAATAAGGATGTGGAGCCGAGAGGGGCAGGGTGTGTGCTTGGAGTATTGAGGGATTTGTTGAGGGATGCAGGGGTTTATGACATAGTCAGGGGCGATGGGTGGAAAGTAGAGCACACGTTTATGCGGAGGGGTTATGCTGCCAGGTTGGATCGTATATATATAACTCGAGATATAACAGTAGAACGTGTAATGACGATAGATTTAGGTTTTTCGGACCATCGTGCCGTTTTGGCAGAGATGGCATGGGAAGGGATGGTTCGTAGGTATGTGGGTTATTGGAAAATGAATGTGAGGCTACTTCAGGGAGAGGGGGAGGGGTTGTTTTTTAGGGAATGGTGGAAGCAACTATGGGAGGCTCGCAACGAAGAGGAGGATGTCTTGGAATGGTGAGAGAAGCACGCTAAATTGCAGATTAGGGAGTATTACCAGCATAGAGGAAGGGATGAGGCGAGGTGGAGGTATGGTTTACAGAAATATTTAGAGGGGCAGCTAAATGATTGTTATGAAGGGGGAGGGGGGGCTAGACATGGAGAAATAGAGGTTTTAAGGGGAAGATTGAGGGATATACAAAATTCTCGTTTTGATGCGATACGTGTGAGGGAAGGTTTAGAGGAGGTTCTATGGGGTGACAAACCGTCAGGATGTGTTTTGAGGAGATTTAGGAATAGGCAACAGATGACCACGATTATGGGATTAGAGGTGTGTAAAGGGGTGGGGGGATATAGGGTGGGGCAGGTACTTAGTACCACCGATGGAATGAGCAATTATGCTGATTATTGGTTTAGGGAGAATTTTAAGCAGAGGGAGGGAGGAGAGAGGGAGGGAGAGATTCTGGGAGAAGGAATTCGAGGTATTTTAGGGGAGGAGGAGAGTGCGGTAATAGAGGGTAGGATCAGTGAGGAGGAGGTGGAGGAGGCGATAATGGGCTTGAGTAGGGGAAAAGCGCCGGGCATTGATGGAATTCCTAATGATTTCTATATTACACATTGGGATTGTATGAAGGAATGTCTGGTCCGGTTGTTTAACTGTATGAAGGAAAGGGGAGTGTTGGGGAAATCGCAGGGCACGGGGGTAGTAGTTTTGGTCTATAATGGAGGGGGGGGAAGACCTTGGGTGCTTTTAGGGCGATCTCCCTCATGTGTGCAGATTATAAAGTTTTTGCGAAGGTTTTAGGTAACCGTATGAAAAAGGTGCTTGACCGAGTCCTACATAGAGGACAGTGTGGGATTCCAGGTCGAAGTATGCGTGAGGGGCATGGAAGAATTAAGGATTTTGTGGAGGGTAGACAACGGGGGGGGGGGATCTTGGGGATTGATTGGAAGCAGGCTTATGACAGTGTAGATAGGCATATGTTGTGGTGTATTTTAAAAAAACAGGGTTTTGGTGATGAGATTGTGCACTGGGCGACTACTTTGTATACGCCTGCAACGGTCAGGGTACAGGTTAATGGGAAGTTAGGGTTGTCAGTGCAGATGGGGATGGGTTTGCGACAGGGTTGACCCTTGTCTCAAATCCTCTTTGCATGCATGCAGGACCCTTTTTATAGGCTTATAGAGGAAGGAGTGTGGGAACAGGGAGATGTGGTATTGTGGGGTATGTGGATGACACCACAGTTTTGGTAGGAGGGAAAATAGGATTGGGGAATGTGGGACGTATAATAGAGATTTTTGGTGGGGCGACAGGGATGAGGGTTAATGGAGCAAAGTCAAAGTTATTAGAAGTAGGCACGTGGGTGGGTGGGGGGGGTTTGGGGGAACAGTATGGGTGGAACGTAGTGGATAGAATTAAGATATGTGAGGTTGTGTATATGGCGGACGCTGGGGAGGCACAGAGAATAAATTCCAAGGAAGTAGTGAGTAGAGCGATGGGTAGGATGCGCGGGTGGAGGGCTGGGGATGTAACATTGCAGCAGAGGGTGGTGGTAGTAAATACACTTGTGTACAGTAAAGTGTGGGGCGTGGCAGAAATATATCCCCTGAGGTCGTGTGATATTCAGGAACTGGAGAGGGTGGTTTTGAGGTATGTGTGGGGTTATGGGAAGCCATGGCTACGGAAGGAGGTGGTGATGATGGGCGTGCGGCAGGGTGGGCTGGGTCTTATACCTTTGGACACACGAGTGAAGGCAGTGTATGTGAAGCAGCGATACTTGAGGGTGGGAGGGGAGAGGGGTAGAAGGGTGGGAGAGGTCATGAAGGATGTGCGAAAATGGTGGAAGGGAAAGGCACTACTGGAGTGTGAAGATATGGTGCGAAATTTGTTGGCAGTAAGGGAAGCAAAAAAAGTAAGGGTAAGTAGGCTTGGGAGGACAGGTTGGCAGGGTACAGTGATACAGGGAGTAGCTACATACCCAATGTATGATTGGAGGGGCATTTAGGAAGACTTTCGGAAGATCAGATTAAAGCCAAGGGTTCGTGAAGTGGTTTATAGATTCTTTATGGGAATTCTAGCTACAAGGTCAGTGCTATATAGAATGGGTTATGTAGGTGCTGGCACTTGTTTGCATTGTGAGGAAGAGGAGACGGCTTTTCATGCCATATATTTTTGTGAAAACTTGGGTTTTGTAAGGGCATGGTTAGCGAGAGTTCTGGGTATAGTGGCAGGAGGGGGAAGAAACATTTCGACTTTGAGGGCTTTGCATTTTGATGTGGGAGGGGTTTCCAAGGACATTCGGAGGGCAGTGATGTATGTAGTGGCAGATTTTTTGTATGTGTCTTGGTGCATGCGGGAGGTGGGGGGTGAATATAGGGTGCGGGCGCTTGCGGCGAGTGTGTATCGTACAGTATGCAGAAATAGGCTACTATATGGGAGGTTGTGGGTAAATAGTTTTCCCTTGGGTTATCGTAATCTGTCGGTAGGTGTAATGTTAGGGTTGGGTGTAGTTTAGAGCTGGATTGGGCTGTTTCTCCCTAAACTGGCATTCTTGTTCTTTTTTGAGATTAGTGGAGGATGGAAGGTGGAATAAAAGTGTGTGGTAGTGGAGCATATGGGTGTAAAGTCGTTAGGAATGAGGGGGGCGTAGGGGGGGTGAACTGGTGACATTTGGTTAAGAGACAGGGGTTTTATGACTTTCGACGTCAGGTACGAACTTGAGCATGGAAGGGAACGTAAGTTTGTGTTTTTTTAATACAGATAGCATGGGGTCAGGGGATGGCAGGGGGTGGCTTTCTGAAGTGTCTTTTGCCAGGTTGGTTTTGTTAATGATTGAGGTAGTACTGCCCGGTACATGTTTTATTAGGAGCCATAAGTTATATTGTGTAACTTAGTGCATGACAGAGTAAGTCTGATATTGAAAAAAAAAACAAACTATCCTGTAAACCTCCTGGAGACCTGCAGGTAATTTCTCACACTCCTTAAGCCATGCATGTCATAAGAGGCGAATAAAATGCCAGAAGCAAGAGGGAAGTAACCCCTTGTCCTGTATATATTACTTAAGTTGAAAAGAGATACTTTCATTTTTTTGGGGGGGGGACTCTGTTTCGGTGGGATATGGCCGGTTTGTTGAAATATATATATATATATATATATATATATATATATATATATATATATATATATATATATATATATATATATATATATATATATTATATATATTTGACAATGCTTGTTTGGCTGTCCCACCAGGGAGGGACAAGTCACTAGCAACATATGTTATTAGGGCAATAAATACATTCCCTAGAGATGACAACCTCGTCGTCTCCTCTCTAGGGCGACAAACACCCGCCGGCCAAATGCCAACAACAGGACACCTGATGCATCAAAAATCAGAGCCCAAATTTGCAAAAATTAGAAGAGCACTGAGGCTTATAACCATGAGAATACCATCACTCCTAAGGAGGTCATTACAGCACAAGCCTTGAAGGATAAACATCCACCCAGGGATCCCAGTACCAACAGTGACCTCCCTGACATCGCAGCAGGTGAAGAACGTTGAACCTTACAGGATGCTGATGTGTATAAAGCTGCTATGTCATTTCCACAAGGCTCAGCAGGAGGTTTAACCGGTTTAAGGCCACAACACTTAAAACAAATGATCAATCCAGCAATTGGTGATGTTTCAGTGAGGTTGCTGTCTGAACTCACCAAATTTTCCAATGTGTGCCTGGCTGGCAGTGTCCCAGAGGCCATTAGACCTCTTTTCTTCGGTGCCTCACTGTGTGCCCTCCGGAAAAAGGATGGAGGAATCAAGCCCACTGCAGTGAGGCTGCAGTAAGAATGGTGAATCAAGAGGCTGCCTCAATGTTGAAACCAACTCAGCTCGGTTTTGGTGTTCAACAAGGCTGTGAAGCAGCTGCGCATGCAGCACGAGTATATATCAACACCATGTCTGATGAAAAAGCCTTGATCAAATATGACTTTGCCAACATTTTCAACTTAGTCAGAAGGGATGCTGCTCTCCAAGTAGTTTCTAGACACTTCCCTCTATCCTTTCATAAAATCGTGTTATAGTACGGCTTCTAAACTATTGTCCGGGGACCATGAAATTGACTCGTGTGAATGTGTGCAACAGGGGGACCCTCTCGCCCCCTTTCTATTGTCTGGTCATCAAGGAAGTCACAGAAGCACTCTCCAGTGAGCCCCATATCTAGTTCTTGGATGATGGTACTCTAGCTGGCACTACAGAATCTCTCCTAGAGGACATCAGAAAAATTAAAGACATGGGAGAGAGCCTGGGCCTATCTTTAAACCCCACCAAATGTGAAATAGTTTCTACCAATCGACAGATGATCCAGAATATTAGTGCCGTTTTACCAGGAGCACGAGCCATTGATCCAGCCAACAGCACTCTCATTGGTGCTCCTCTTGGGTCCAATGCCATCGATCTAATCCTAGAAAAAAAATCTCAGACCTCAGGAAGATGGAAGGCAGGATGAAAGACATCGATACACATGATGCATTCTACCTACTCACCAGGGGTGCCTGTCAATCCCAAAACTTACCTACTTCCTGAGGTGCTCCCCAGCCTTCAGCAGTCCGAAACTCAAGGAATATGACTCTCTCCTTAAGACCATACTAGAGAGTGTATTGAATCTTTCCCATGAGGATGGACAGTGATTGCAAACCTCGCTTTCAGTCAGGCTTCAGGGGATGGGAGTGCGCAAATCCTCCCAGATTGCCCTACCAGCTTTCCTATCCTCTTCCGGAGCATCAAATGAGTTAATAAAACAAATTCTTCCGGATAACCTCAGTGACTCAGCAGGAATACAGAACCCTAGCTATGCTAGTGCCATCACTGAATGGGAGACTCTTCCTGCTCCAGCACTAAAACCTAGTGCAGCACTGGCCTACAACAGTCAAGTTGGGATGGCCCCATCGCTGAAAAGATGCTTGCCAACATGTTTAGGTCTGTAACATCAGACAGGGAGACTGACCACCTCCAAGCTGTGAATGAACCTCACTCTGGGGACTTCCTCCAGTTCCCATTTTGGCAATAGGAAAATGCCTCGACCCCATGACCCTCCGTACTGCAGTGGCTCTCCCCCTTGCTACCCCAATTCTCACGGAATATACGTGTATTTGCGGTGATGCGAAGCCGACCAATATGGTCTACATGATCTTAACTGTTCCAAAGCCAAGGGCTGGCATGCAAGACACAGTGAAGTCAACCACATCATGAAAACCCTTGCTACAGCTGGATGCCCAGCCGAGAAAGAGCCCCGATCACTAGCAGCCAACAATACCCACAACTCAGCAAAACCACCCCGACGGGATCACCATCTATCCTTGGAAGAATGACAAGCTCTTAGCATGGGACTATACCTGTGTGTCGACGCTGGCTGACACCTACATCCATCGCAGTGTCGGGCGACAGGGAGGAGCTGCTGATCACAGGGAGGAGTACAAGATCGGCAAGTACAGGGACATAAGCCAACAGTATCAATTTGTCGGGATCAGAGACTGTGGGATCATGGAGAAAAAATTCCACACATTTCCTTAAAGAACTGGGTTCCAGACTCATCGACACCACCAGGGACCCAAGGGCAGCCACTTTCATGCTCCAGCGCCTCAGCGTGGCCATCCAGGGGGAAAATGCATGCTGCATACTTGGCTCGCGTCCTGCTTTGGAGGAGCTAGAGGAGATTCATAATCTGATATATTGTACCAGTGTATTCATGTTCGCATTTTCTGTCAATGTATCCTGTCTATTAATAAAGTTCACATAGAACATAGAGTATAGGGGGGTGGTCGGAGAATATATTCAAACAGCTCGAGGGAGAACCTTAAGTTTTCCCTGAGGTACGTTTATTGTCTTCTCTGAGGATGAGGGTCCCCAGTAGAGTTCTAGAGGTGGTACCTCCCTATATGCCTTCAATATATATATATATATATATATATATATATATATATATATATATATATATATATATATATATATATATATATATATATATATATATATATATATATATATATATATATATATATATATATATATATATATAATGTATATATCTTAATGCCTCTTATTCCCCCAATCGATATATGACCCCCTATGAGTCTAGCACTTCCCCAAGAATGTAATAATAATAATAATAATAATAACTAGATTTCAAGATTTATTACTATTATTATTATTATTATCAAAACGAAGCGCTAAATCAAGATTTATTACAAGAGCAAGTATGAGACATTCATTTCTTCACACCACAAAATCTTGACTAATGCTACATGTTTACATTAAACTTCTACAGATAATACACTCATTTAGGACAACTCAAACTATAATATATTGTCTTGAGTTATTATTATTATTATTAAAATTAAGGAAGAAATGCTAAATTAATTAGGATCATGCAGCTCCTTGACAATGGGAGGCTGTCCTGGCGCTGTCTTGAGTTGTTTACGCATGAGGCTGAAGGGTAGTATTTCAAGTTCACCTTATTGATTTACCATCTTTATTATGCACCCCCTACCAATTTTGTGGGTGGTAGTAAAAAACAACAGGAGCATAATGGGTCTAAAGTGGCCTGTAGTTCAGCGCTAGAGAATTCGGTTCACAACCTAATGAACACGGGTTCGTGTGAGCTAGTCTCTACGCACATGCTGCCCTTGTTCACCTAGCAGTAAATATGTGCCTTGGTGTTACCTGGCTGTTGTGGCTCGCATCCTCTGAACTAGGTCGAGATAGGGTAACGGCTCGTAACCCGGAAAATTTAAACAATGCAAAAAACGACTGAACCCGAATGTTATTTGGGGTAATTACAGTGGTAATGCGTTATTTACAATAGGCCAAGTCTGAATACTTGGCTAGGATTTTTAGTGTCTATATGGATAAAATATTAAAAAAACTGTGAAAGAACTGTACATAAAAGTAATGTATATAATGAGGTAAGATGTGAGAATCATTCTCATGACAAGGTTACATATGGTCATACACACTACCAGATATGTTTGTAACCCACTACTTAGTTTATTCAGATGACTCGCTCGCTGGCTGCCAAAGGAGGGTGAGTAACATAAAACTGGAGGTACCGTTAACTGTCCCATAAACCATACCACGGACGGGGATAGAACCCTCGATCAGAGAGTCTCAAAACTCCAGACCGTCGTGTTAGCCACTGGAACAGCTAGCCACAATAAGATTCGTCCAACTAGGTATATCGCGGGTTCTATCCCCGTCCGTGGTATGGTTTGTTTGCAATCGTGTCATTACGATTTCGTGAGTCAACTGTCCCATGTTAGTCATAGTGGCTCCATCCCTATGAACGGTGAGGGATGATCCCCAGTGGCCACTATGGAGGGACCCCCCCCCATCCCCAGCAAATTCTCTAGTACAAAAGTAGTGTAGCAGTTAGCTTCTGTCAGTGATGCAGAGCTTGTGTCTTCATTAAGGTGTTATCAAGGGGCAATCCTTTTTCAAAATGAGCAATGGAGACTAAGTGCTGGTCTTGCTGGATGACCCATATATTCATGGGAAGACCCATATATTCATGGGAAAGCACTAAAGCAATACAGTCTCGGAAATGGGAGGTACAGTAGAATCTCTGTATTCGGAATTAATTGGTTCCTGAGTGTTCTGAATGTTGAATTTTATCAATACTGGATCAATATTTTTCCACAGGAAATAATGTAAGTTGTATTAATTCGTTACTCTTCACAAACCATTTTAAGTCAGAATATTGGTTAATTAAACTTGTAAAATAACATGTACATGCAAAAAAATCATAAATGAGCACTGCAAGAATTTAAACTCCTGTTGCCACATTACCACTTTTTACTACGCCTTTATTTTCTATATTAGAAAATACGGTAGAAGTTGACATGCCATATTTCTTGGCTAGGTCAAGAAGACATATTCCATTTTCGTGTTTTAAAATAAGTTCCCTTTTTAGTTCACTGGTTGTTCTTACAGCTTTCATTTTAGGTTTATTATTCACTATTCTTATTCGGGGCCATGATCACTTATTTTCAATAATAAAATACTAATAACACAAAGTTAACAACTGAATAACAAGAGCATGCGCCCTTCCGAATATAGTGACATTTGCGAATATCGGTACTTTTTTTTCTCGAACTTTTTTCGAATACGGGATTTTACAAATAAAGGGGCATCCGAATACAGAGATTCTACTTTAAATAAGTTTTGATCCAAAGAAAGTGTACCTTCGATTTCTTGGATGAAGCCCCCTTCCCCGTGAAAGACAACTCATCGATGTATAACTCTCCTTCCATGATGTCATAATTATAATTTACACTTAGCGAAAAGGGCACTTAGAATTGTCAGCATTAGGTAGTCAGCGAAAAAGGCATTTAGAATTGTCAGAATTAAATAGTTCGAAGATTATTCTTGATTTTTTTTTTATTATAGAAATTCTGAAAGAGAGGCTTTTCCCTTCACATTATTTGGTTACGTAGCTCAAGATGGGTAACATATGGGGCGTCAAAACTACACCAATTGACAGATAAATGTATAATTATTTATAAGGCCTTTACTAATGGGTACTTGACACTGCAAATGTTTTCAGTTATGAGATGACATAATAAAGTCCCAGGTAAATGAAGAGGTGTGTTGCCAAGTGCTTCATAACAACAAGCGCAATGTTTTATATGCGACGTTTCACCTACTAGAGGCCTTATTAAATACTTGATAAATTATCTTAGTGAAACGTATCATTTTATATAAAAAATTATTTGTTATACGTGATGAATAATGCATATGTGCAATACTTTGGTATCTTTATTCCTGAAACTTTTCACCTATACAGTAGGCTTCCTCAGGCACATACTTAGGTGACTAAAATTGGAGATTAGCAGAAGCCATGGAGAGGTAAAGATAATGTAATCAGTCCCTCTCCTGCTGCTTCTGCTATCTCCAATTTTAGTAACCTTTGTATTTGACTGAAGAAGCTTATTGTGTAGGCGAAACGTTTTGGGAATAAAGATATCAAAAAGCTGCACATGTATCTTATTCACCAATATTTCGGTATTGTATTTAAGTATTATAATGATATTTTGCTATTTTTTCCTACCAGCCCCAAGTGCTTGACACTGACAGCCTTGGTACCAGCCCCAAAAGTACTGGTTTCGATGAAGGCTTTTGTAGGCTTCCACATCCTTTCCCGTATAGGGAGAGTTACTGTTCACTATGTGGTAATATAAATCAGGAGTTATCGCACTGTTTGGTCAATATCAGTTCGCGAGGACGTTCAGTATGGCTGACACGTGAAAATCAGGTGACTTTAGTCACGTGATTGTAAATCCTCAATATAAGGTTACTTTGTGATTTATTACCAGAGTATTAGAAGTAGGAATAAAACTTGTCGTCCATTCATAATGCTAGAAGGGACTTCATCCATTATTATTATAATCAAGGGGGAAGCGCTAAACCCGGAGGATTATACAGCGCCTGGGGGGGGGGATGTGGAAGGCATTCAGGCTTAATTCGGGGAACTGGAGCACAGATCCAATTCCCTAAATCAAGAGCCCCTCACCAACATCAAGGAACCTTCCTTGAGGGGGGGACTTCATCCAGATCCAGTTTTTATTAAAAAAAAAATCCGCTGTATTTAATGTAACATAATTAACAGTAGCAAGACTGTTTCTATGGAATGCATCATGTAACTGAATCACTACACAAGTTTGACAAGAGCGTCATACAGTTTCAGATATTTTTAATGTGAAGTTATAACTGACAACTTTTGAAAATAGCAGCAATTGAAAAAAATCTTAAATTGCAAAACTATGTACAATTAATCTGACTTTACAAAAATTTAAAGGCTCTACAACTTCCCTTATGTCCTAAAAGATTAAGCACAGATCTAACACCGGCACTGTGGAATTTTTTGTTTAGTTTTGGTGATAGTGGTATTAGATATTTTAAAAGAAATAAAAAATTCGGACGCGGGTCTTAGTCATATGATAACCCAGATAATTGAACTTTTAGTTATATGACTGAAGCTTTCCAATGGCTTCTTGATTCACCACGTAAAAAAAGACATATCATAAAATGTGGCGGCAGGACTTCAAACACCATATAAAATAGGCACAATATTTCATCATCAAGTTTATTTCATGAAATCTTAATATTTTTCTCGTATTAATTGTTAACTGACAAATTAATCAATTTGAACTTACAATAATAAAAATGCCTTATTTATTTTTTCGAAAAACGATCGTACGTACGTATTTACAAATTCAAAAGAACAATTATTTTCACGACACTAGTCAAAAAATATCACAACAGCGTTGAGTGGCTTGTGGTGCCTAACCCAGATTGCTGCAAGGCACAGCGCCGATATTTCGCTCTACGTAGAGCCTTATAGTGAGTGGATAAAGTTTTACACAGTGCTGTATGACCTATATGCGTTTAACGCCTATTTTGAAATACTGATATAGTGAAACGTTGTTCTAATAAAATGATTCTGCAACATGTATATTGTCTATTACTGTCTGAGGTACACCATTTGGATCAGTATGTATGTACACAAAAGACAATGTTTCGATCAAGAGAGCTTTATTATGACTTTCGCTCAGAAAGCTTTATCAAGTCATAAACTACTTGAGCGGAATGTTATCTTAATAAAAGCTTGCACTGCTTCACGTGTATTACAAGATAATAGATCTACTGTACAACTATGATATAATTCTTCAGTGTTAAGTAGTCAGTGAGCCAATAATGTTAAGTTGGCCCATAATGCCAGGCATAATAGAGGCTGTCTTTGCACTGCAACCCATTATTGTAAATACATAATCTCAATGTACTATTTGCAAAGACATAAATAAATAAATCAATATACACACAATACATTGTATGATCACTATCACTTATTTAATATTCTGACTGCTAATTGCGGCTCCAACGCAAATTGATTTATTGCTAAAAATAATATCTACTTAAGTCATTGTATTAATTGTTCTTAAATGACAGTTAACTAGCGCTTGAAGACCAGTTCTGACGTTAGATACAATAATAATGCAAATAATAATAATAATAATAATAATAATAATAATAATAATATTAATGGTGATGCGTTGAGCTCATAGGGATCATACAGAGCTTAAGAAATGGTAGATAATCAGGTTTAAGTCAGAGGGAAGATAGTTTCAATTCCTTGGATCAAGGGCCCTTTACCGGCATCAAGGCACCCCCACCCCATCCTGTGAAAGAAATGGATTACATGAGTAGGATGAGGTATTCAATGCTGCATCCATTGATCCTTCCTTGGATCAGCTCTGATTACTTCTTTTTCAGGCGCTGTATGACCCGTGCAGAGTTAGCGCTTCCCCATGATTATAATAATTTGGAATCAAAATCTGAGTAGCAATTATAGCTGATATATCTATTAGAATTTTGACCGTATGGCTTGTTCCAGCATTTTAGTTCAATATTGTTACAATAAGTGATATAATTAAGCGGTCTCTAAGAAACCAATCATATTTGATGATGATTCTAATTTCTTCAGAAAATATTAATCCATTTCTAAAGTATATATATCATGTATATATTTTTTGGGAGGGGAGAAGGGGGAGGAGCGCTTATATCCAACAGCGGTTATATAGTTCCTGAGGAAAATAAGTCAATAAAGTTTGATCCGAGTAAAGGGAGGGTAGCTCACCTTATTTGGATGAAGAGTGCCTTATCAGTATCAAAGCACTTCCTTGAAAGGTCTAAAATATGAATGAAATATCAAATATATTTGTGGAAAATACTGTATATATTTTCCAGAAATACAGTAGTTATATGTATATAGATGGCCATTCTGTATTTAATAAAAATTATGTTATCGAAAATGGGAAGCCTGCGCAGACGAGACTCGCCATTGTTGTTTGAATTGAACAGAACGTTAGTGAATAATAAGAATTTTTCGTGCTCTAGAGGTTAAAATTGGGCTGACACCTCTCAAATAGGAGGCGAAATTGTTGGATGTGTATTCCTGCATAACTTGAGATATCAGGCGACTGGACAAGACAACTCCAGGAACCTCAGATAAGTCTGTGATGTTTTAACTCTGGCCAGTGTTATTTTCATGTACAGACAG
>NC_091322.1:16312436-16319936 GCF_038502225.1 Cherax quadricarinatus
AGTTTTTTTGGATTCCCCCCTCTGGGTATAAGCATTCAAAATGGACTCCCACTTGCATCCCATTTTTTTGTCGATAATACAAAGACTCCAATTCCTCGGATCAAATTTTTCTAGAAATCAAAGTCTCCATCTCCTTGGATCAAGTTTTTCTCGAAATCAAAGTCTCCATCTCCTCGGATCAAGTTTTTCTCGAAATCAAAGTCTCTATCTCCTTGGATCAAGTTTTTGGATTCCCCCCCTCTCAGGGTAAGCATTCAAATGAACTCCTTCTATGGGGCATGGTACTCTCTCTTACTACAGGTCTAAACATGTGTGACGTCACCCCACCTATGTTTACTCGGCGGTCAGTGACGTCACATGACCTCACACATACAGGCTGAATCTTGTCGACTTCCCCCTATATCAGTGACGTCACGTGATGACCTCACACATACAGGCTGAATCTTGTCGACTTCCCCCTATTTCAGTGACGTCACGTGATGACCTCACACATACAGGCTGAATCTTGTCGACTTCCCTCTATGTCAGTGACGTCAGGCGATGACCCCACACACACAGGCTGAATCTTGTCGACTTCCCCCTACACATTTTTCACTCTTAACCCAGGATAATCCAAATAATTTCACATTTTTTTCGTTAATACCCACAACAATCCACAATTTCTTTACAAAATACAACACAAGTCTAGTCATTTTTCGCGTTTTAACTATTTCATCAGAAAGTCACCACAACACTTATAACCACTTTTCGATAAATTCACTAGTCACAATTTTACATATTACGAAGTTAATACGCACACACACCTCACTTTACTTTGAACACCTTCAAAACACTCTCATAAATCATTTGAATACTCACAAAAATACCTTTGAACATTTCCAAACATCACTGAAACACTTCCAAAATATCATTTTGAATACTCCCAAATAAGATTTGACAGCTCTAATTTATTTGCACTTACACATTTCATTAAATTACAACTCATCCCCCCAAACTCCTCCCTCAGTCTCCAGACTTCACAACATTATCACAAAAACTAACTCAAACACTTTACTTTGAACATCACCAAAAAACACCATCAATTACCTTTAAATACTCCAAAAACATCATTCGAACACCCCCAAATCACCTCTGAATACTCCCAGAACACCTTCATAAGTACTCTTGCACATCATTTGAACACCTTCAAAAACACCTTTGAATAACCTCAAAACATCATTTGAGTACTCCCAAATACACCACTGAATACTAATAAAACACCACTGAATACACTCAAAACACCACCATAATCACCATAAACTAAGATCAACACCCACATCCGACAACACCCACATCCCACATCACCCACAACCCACATCACCCACACCCCACAATTTTTTCTCGTTGTAACTAATTTCATCAGAAAGTCACAACAACAACACACTTATAATCACTTTTCAACAACTCTAGTTCGACAACAACACCCACATCACCCACAACCCACAATACCCACAACCCACAACACCCCACACCCCACAATTTTTTCTCGTTTTAACTAATTTCATCAGAAAAAGTCACAACAACAACCCACAACTTATAACATCTTTTTCGGTATCTCTAGTTCGACAACAACACCCACATCCCACAACACCCACAACCCACATCACCCACACCCCAAAACACCCACAACCCACATCACCCACACCCCACAACACACACAACTCACATCACCACACCCCACAATTTTTTTCTCGTTTTTACTAATTTCATCAGAAAGTCACAACAACAACAACCCACAACTTATAATCACACCTTTGAATAACCTCAAAACACCATTTGAGTACTCCCAAATACACCACTGAATACTACTTAAACACCACTGAATACACTCAAAACACCACCATAATCACCATAAACTAAGATCAACACCCACATCCCACAACCCACAACACCCACATCCCACATCACCCACAACCCACATCACCCACATCACCCACACCCCACAATTTTTTCTCGTTTTAACTAATTTCATCAGAAAGTCACAACAACAACACACTTATAATCACTTTTCAACAACTCTAGTTCGACAACAACACCCACATCACCCACAACCCACAACACCCACAACCCACAACACCCCACACCCCACAATTTTTTCTCGTTTTAACTAATTTCATCAGAAAAAGTCACAACAACAACCCACAACTTATAACATCTTTTTCGGTATCTCTAGTTCGACAACAACACCCACAACACCCACATCCCACAACACCCACAACCCACATCACCCACACCCCACAACACCCACAACCCACATCACCCACACCCCACAACACACACAACCCACATCACCCACACCCCACAATTTTTTTCTCGTTTTAACTAATTTCATCAGAAAGTCACAACAACAACCCACAACTTATAATCACACCTTTGAATAACCTCAAAACACCATTTGAGTACTCCCAAATAAACCACTGAATACTACTAAAACACCACTGAATACACTCAAAACACCACCAAGATCACTCATTTTTTGTACACATTCTCTTAAAACATCATCATAACGAAGATCACTAAAACTATCTATACTTTTACTAAGATCACATAACATTTTGTCTTCTCTAACTCACCCACCAATTTACATTCTCATTCACACTTACACATTTCATTAACCGAAATTACATCTCATCCACCAAACTCCTCCCTCATTCTCCAGACTTTACAACATTAGCACAAAAAAAAAACTGACTCATACACTTATGACATGAGACATTACCATATCTAACACACTGACTAACTTTGAACCAACTCTGAACACCACTGATCATCTTCAAAAAAAATACTCTGCACATCATTTGAACACCTTCAAAAAACACCATCAAACACCTCCGAATACTCCCAAAACACTACTGATTACTACCAAATCACCACTGAATACTACCAAATCATCGTCAAAATCACCAGAAACTAAGTTTAACATCACAATCTAACACCCTTTTTTATAGAAATCCCCTCAAATCACTATAACCAAGAACTACCTCCCCATTGGCGCATAAAAAAAAAGCATGAACACAAACCTAATACGCAAACACTTAGTACATGATCACCATCAACTGAAAACATATCTTGTACACACACATAATCTAAGACAATCACCAACTACAATCACCCATGTTCACTTACCTCAAAAATCACTAATATCACAGAAAACACTCATTTTTATAAACATTTCACACAAAAAATCATATTTGACAATATCTAAGCGCACTCGCCTCACTACCACCAACACATGATGTCACACCTCACAGGACCGACGAGCTCACCTCCAGTGACGTCACACTCCCATCTGTGTTACTTGGTGGTTGGTAACATCACACCCAACCCACCTTGTTTCAACCTGTTGTACCCTACATTATCTAAGAACACTATAACCAAGACGATTACCAGATTTTATGACCCCACCACTTATATCACAGAAAACACTCATTTTTATAATTATTCACACAAAAATCATGACCACCAAATCCATATCATGTTTACCATCATCTATTAACTCTCATCACCAAGATCACCAAAAATCTAAGATCATGCATCTCAAAACTACTATGATCACTGAAAACACTTATTTTTAAACATTCGCACAAAAAATAAGACATACACAAAAATACCACGACACTTCCAACAACATCTATAACATAACATGAGCACTATAACATATCACCATCACAAAAAAAAAATAGTACACAGACACCCACAACTTATACATTTCAATCACAAATTTAAGACATGAGACATATTCACCAAATCTAAGTCATTAACCTCCAACTAAGACATACACATCTTAACTAAAACATACACCAAAACCTATATTTGACATATTGCGGTATGAATATTATTACCGCATTTATCATTTCTCACCTATGTTGTATATCACATTCCTCATCCACATCATCCCTGAAACATCCTTTCTTATTCATTCCGTATATCTCCTAGAGTTGTTTTAACCCCAACATCCCATCATGACATTAGGAGCCAGAGTGTAGAGTGTAGTAGGTGGTGTTGGAGTGGTGATGGTTGCTCTGGCTCCTAATGTCATGATGGGATGTTGGGGTTAAAACAACTCTAGGAGACATACGGAATGAATAAGAAAGGATGTTTCAGGGATGATGTGGATGAGGAATGTGATAATGTGATAATGTCGTAAAGTCTGGAGACTGAGGGAGTAGTATGGTGGATGAGTTGTAATTTCAGTTAATGAAATGTGTAAGTGTAGATAAATTAGAGATGATAAATCTTATTTGGGAGTATTCAAAATGATATTTTGGAAGTGCTTCAGAGTTGTTTGGAAATGTTCAAAGGTGTTTATGTGAGTATTCAAATGATTTATGAGAGTGTTCGAAGTAATCTTGGGGTTCTTCTGTAGTGAGATGATAAAGGTTGTGGATGAGAGAATATTTCTTAAGAGATATTGAGAAAAAGTGATCTCAAATGTTGTATGAGAGTATTTTGAAGGTGTTCAAAGTAAAGTGAGGTGTGTGTGTGTGTGTGTGTTAGGTGGTCATAGAGTTTTGTGAATATCTTGGTTACAGTGATTTTAGTGGATTTGAGATGGGTGATGAGATGCATTTGTGGATGTGAAATGTGATTTTTGTGTGTGTTCAGAAGAGATGTGTTGGGAGATGGGTGAGTGGATGTAAAGAAATGTGGGTGAGATGGAGAGGGGCATGGGGAGTTTTGTATTAGAAATTTAATGAAATATGGGGAGATTTTACTGAAAATAAAGGTAATGTGTGAATATTTTAAAAAGAAATTATAGAATTGAAAAGTTATGATATATTGGAAAAGAATGGAGGATGTTGAAACATGTCGCAGTAGTTGGGTAGTGAGATTAGTTGTTGTGAGTATAATATAAATTTAAGTGGATACAAGGAGATGGGTATGGAGAGGATTTTATTAGAAATTTAGTAATGTAAAGAGGAATGTGTATTACATTTAAGATTCAGTAAAAAGAAGGGGAAAAATTTGTATCGAATAAATTGTGAATAAATTGGTAAGTGATGAGGGTTGTGGGTAATGCAGTCGAACTAGAGATACCAAAAAAGATGATATAAGTGGGTTGTTTTTGTGGGTGATGTGGGTTGTGGGGTGTTGGGGGATGTGGGTGTTGTTGTCGAACTAGTGATGCCGAAAAAGTGGTTATAAGTTGTGGGTTGTTGATGTGACTTTTTCTGATGAAATTAGTTAAAACTAGAAAAAATTGTGGGTTGTGGGTGTTGTGGGTTGTGGGTGTTGTGGGATGTGGGTGTTGTGGGTTGTGGGTGTTGTTGTCGAACTAGAGATACCGAAAAGATGTTATAAGTTGTGGGTTGTTGTTGTGACTTTTTCTGATGAAATTAGTTAAAACGAGAAAAAAATTGTGGGGTGTTGTGGGTTGTGGGTGTTGTGGGTTGTGGGTGATGTGGGTTGTGGGTGTTGTGGGATGTGGGTGTTGTGGGTTGTGGGTGTTGTTGTCGAACTAGAGATGCTGAGAAGTGTTAATAAGTTGTGGGTTGTTGTTGTGACTTTCTGATGAAATTAGTTAAAACGAGAAAAAATTGTGGGTTGTGGGTGTTGTTGTCGAACTAGAGTTGTTGAAAAGTGATTATAAGTTGTGGGTTGTTGTTGTTGTGACTTTGTGATGAAATTAGTTAAAACGAGAAAAAATTGTGGGTTGTTGGTGATGTGGGTTGTGGGTGATGTGGGATGTGGGTGTTGTGGGTTGTGGGTGTTGTGGGATGTGGGTGTTGATCTTAGTTTATGGTGATTTTGGTGGTGTTTTGAGTGTTTTCAGTGGTGTTTTAGTAGTATTCAGTGGTGTATTTGGGAGTAGTCAAATGGTGTTTTGAGGTTATTCAAATGTGTGATTATAAGTTGTGGGTTGTTGTTGTTGTGATTTTCTGATGAAATTAGTTAAAACGAGAAAAAATTGTGGGGTGTGGGTGATGTGGGTTGTGTGTGTTGTGGGTGATGTGGGTTGTGTGTGTTGTGGGATGTGAGTGATGTGGGTTGTGGGTGTTGTGGGGTGTGGGTGATGTGGGTTGTGGGATGTGGGTGTTGTTGTCGAACTAGAGATACCGAAAAAGATGTTATAAGTTGTGGGTTGTTGTTGTGACTTTTTCTGATGAAGTTAGTTAAAATGAGAAAAATTGTGGGGTGTTGTGGGTGTTGTGGGTTGTGGGTGTTGTGGGTTGTGGGTATTGTGGGTTGTGGGTGATGTGGGTGTTGTTGTCGAACTAGAGTTGTTGAAAAGTGATTATAAGTGTGTTGTTGTTGTGACTTTCTGATGAAATTAGTTAAAACGAGAAAAAATTGTGGGGTGTGGGTGATGTGGGTTGTGGGTGATGTGGGATGTGGGTGTTGTGGGTTGTGGGTGTTGTGGGATGTGGGTGTTGATCTTAGTTTATGGTGATTATGGTGGTGTTTTGATTGTAATCAGTGGTGTTTTATTAGTATTCAGTGGTGTATTTGGGAGTACTCAAATGGTGTTTTGAGGTTATTCAAAGGTGTTTTTGAAGGTGTTCAAATGATGTGCAAGAGTACTTATGAAGGTGTTCTGGGAGTATTCAGAGGTGATTTGGGGGTGTTCGAATGATGTTTTTGGAGTATTTAATGGTAATTGATGGTGTTTTTTGGTGATGTTCAAAGTAGTGTTTGAGTTAGTTTTTGTGATAATGTTGTGAAGTCTGGAGACTGAGGGAGGAGTTTGGGGGGATGAGTTGTAATTTAATGAAATGTGTAAGTGCAAATAAATTAGAGCTGTCAAATCTTATTTGGGAGTATTCAAAATGATATTTTGGAAGTGTTTCAGTGATGTTTGGAAATGTTCAAAGGTATTTTTGTGAGTATTCAAATGATTTATGAGAGTGTTTTGAAGGTGTTCAAAGTAAAGTGCGGTGTGTGTGCGTATTAACTTCGTAATATGTAAAATTGTGACTAGTGAATTTATCGAAAAGTGGTTATAAGTGTTGTGGTGACTTTCTGATGAAATAGTTAAAACGAGAAAAATGACTAGACTTGTGTTGTATTTTGTAAAGAAATTGTGGATTGTTGTGGGTATTAACGAAAAAAATGTGAAATTATTTGGATTATCCTGGGTTAAGAGTGAAAAATGTGTAGGGGGAAGTCGACAATATTCAGCCTGTGTGTGTGGGGTCATCGCCTGACGTCACTGATATAGGGGGAAGTCGACAAGATTCAGCCTGTATGTGTGAGGACATCACGTGACGTCACTGATATAGGGGGAAGTCGACAAGATTCAGCCTGTATGTGTGAGGTCATTACGTGACGTCACTGATATAGGGGGAAGTCGACAAGATTCAGCCTGTATGTGTGAGGTCATCACGTGACGTCACTGATGTAGGGGGAAGTCGACAAGATTCAGCCTGTATGTGTGAGGTCATCACGTGACGTCACTGATATAGGGGGAAGTCGACAAGATTCAGCCTGTATGTGTGAGGACATCACGTGACGTCACTGATA
>NC_091322.1:16324936-16349936 GCF_038502225.1 Cherax quadricarinatus
TTGACTCTAAATTTCCTGTCAAATTCCTCCAGTCAGTTTGTCGAAAGTTGAAATCTCCCATTAGCACAACATTTTTGTTTATAGATGCCTTACGAATTTCGTCCCATAGAAGTTGACTGCACTCCCTATCAAGATTTGGGGGCCTGTAAATCACACCCACGATTAGTTTTTCACGGCCCTCGAGAAGCTGTAACCAAATAGATTCAGTGGCTGACGCTTCTAACTTTATATGTCTGACACAACAATATAAATTGTCTCTGACGTACATCGCTACTCCACCACCCTTCCTGTTGACCCTATCAGTGTGGAATAATTTATAGCCTTGTATGTGACATTCAGAAGGCATCTCTCTATCTTTTAGATTGAACCAAGTCTCTGTTATAGCAATAATATCTATGTTTCCTGCACTTGCAATTAATCTTAGCTCATCTATCTTATTTCTTACTCTCCTGCTATTAGTATAGTAAACCTTAAAGAAACTAGTCTCTTGCTGCCCTCTTCTGTCTTCCTTTGTTTACTGACCTGATCCATTGTCTTTATTTATAACTTTATGATGAATATCTTTTATACATTTGCTGTTTTCAGCCCTAGTGTTGCAAGCTGACTCTTTTCCACACACATCCATACCTCTATCTTCTGTCAGTTTAAAATCCTAGGCATGTCAGCATTGGCCCTCTCGATCGAGTTGGCAAGTGCTACCACCCCTGGCCCAGAGAGATGTACCCCATCCCTTGCATACATATGTTTGCCATAAAAGAGTTCCCAGTTGTCAATGAATGGGATTGCAAGTTCCTTGCAGTATTTGTCTAGCCAGGAATTTACACCAGTTGCCCTAGACAACCATTCATTTCCCACTCCCCTTCTGGCAAGATGCTACATATTATTGGGACCCCTCCCTTAGACTTAATTAAATCTATGGCTGACCTGTACTTATCTAGCAGCTCTTCTCTCCTACCCTTCCCAATATCATTTCCACCGGCACTGAGACAGATAATGGGCTTGTTCCCATTACCTGACATGATATTATCCAACCTGTTGACTATGTCACCAACATCAGCTCCAGGGAAGCACACCCTCTCTCTCACCTTCTTATTCCTATTACAGAAAGCATGGTCCATATATCTTACCTGTGAGTCACCATCCACAAGAATTCGCTTACCTCTAGTAGCAGGGGAAGTAGTACCTTTACCTTCACTGGCCACTGAAGTACACTAATCCAGTGTTGTCTTGGTTTTGGATTACTGCTACCCAGAACTTCTAAATCCTTTTCGGAATCAGTAATGTTAAGATCTACATTACTTAGTTTATATGTGGCATGGTTATTTTCCTGTCCAACATTTAGAACTTTGCATTTGTCTATATTAAACTGTATCTGCCACTTCTCCGACCACTGCATCATTCTATTCAAATTATCCTGGAGTGCTCTAATGTCCTTATTAGAAAGAACTGGACGGCCTGTTTTGGTGTCATCAGCAAATTTGAGTATGACGCTGTTTATACCCTCACCTATGTCGTCTATGTAAATTGTGAATGACAAGGGGCCCAACACTGACCCCTGTGGAACACTGCTTGTGAAGTGCCTCCACTCTGATTTCTCCCCATTTATGTAAACTCTCTGCTGCCTATTTTTCAACCATGCCTGTACCCAGGAAAAAATTTCTCCGATTCCGTGTGTCTAAATTTTGTCAGTAGCCTCTGATGTGGAACTCTATCGAAAGCCTTATTGAAGTCCATATACACAATATCATATTCATTACCATGATCTACCTTCTCAAATACCTTAGAGTATTATCCATTGCAAAACCATAGATCTTTGTTAACTGAAAGAAGTTGTCAGTGACACTGTTTGTCGCGCTTATTCGATAACTGTGCTTTATAGTATTTGTAAATGTAAATTAAGATCTGCAAAACAATTTTAAGAAACTAAGTTTAATCAATGGGAAACTTATCAAAGAGCTCACCGATGTTAAAACTAACAGGTTTCTTCTTGGGCAAGTTCAAACTGTTCAATCTTTCAATGAAGTTCTGACTGTAAATTATATGGGCATTAGAAATGCGGCCAACCGTAGGAAACAGATGTCTAATCAACCATTTTGATAATTTATAGATCATAATTGACTACTTATAATCAGACGTAGGGAGCATCCATCTTCATGTGTTTTTGGTAAACTAAACATGTAGGGTTGTGGATGAAGAGTTAATACGTCTTTATATCACCGAGGTTATTGCAGATATATGTGCTTGTTTTGCATCTTTTGTCGCTCGTCCATGATTTTTGCATATATATATATATATATATATATATATATATATATATATATATATATATATATATATATATATATATATATATGTCGTGCCGAATAGGCAGAACTTGCGATCTTAGCTTAAATAGCAACGCTCATCTTGCCATATAGGACAAGTGAAAATTTGTGTATGCAATAATTTCGCCAAAATCATTCTGAACCTAACAAAAAAAATATATTTCACTGTGTTTGTTTAGTATTAAGTTATTGTAAACAAATCTAAAATATATTTAGTTGGGTTAGGCTAAAATAAATTATTCTTGTTATAATAAGGTTAGGTAAGTTTTCTAACATTCTTTTAGTGCAAAAAGATCGGATCGGATCGGACTCACAGGTAAGTACCCACGAGGGGCGAGGGGCAAGTGGGGACAGTGCGAAGAATAGACGGTGAGAGGAATGTCTTGAGTCGAAGAGAGAAGAGTCAGGACTAAACCCAACTGCTAAGCCTGGATGACAATGACGAAAGACGATGTAGAGACAACAGGAACTCTGTAGGAGCTGACTGCAACTTGCTGGATGGAAGATTGCTGCTTCTTGATGGTGATTGGTGGCTGCAGGCGACAAGGGAGGAGCTTAACGTTGATTGGTCTTTTTCATAATGGCTTGGTGGTTATCTAGACTTGTGGTGTTTTTTTCTTCATTTTTTCGAAGTAACTGAGTGGTGTTCCATTTTCAATACGTTTAAATCGTTGGAGAGGAATTTTTAAGAGATGAGTTAACGAGTGTCGATAGTGAGGGTTTTCGATTAAGTTTTCAGCATGTTTTATAAGGTCTGCAAGTTCAGTTCTACCAACAGCTTTAGTTCCACAAGCAGCTTCGGTATCTGCAACAAACTTGACTGTTTTTTGGATGAGGTGAGATTTGAGTTCAGCTGGCTCCATGTCTTGAGGATAATTGTCTGTGGTACAAAAATATATTCCATGCCAATCAAGAAAATCGTCATATTCAAATGGTTCAGTAAGTGTTGGGTCTTCGGATAGTAGTGTTGGTGCTGGTGAAGGTACATTTTCCACTTCAACTTCTTCTTCTTCTTCTTCTTCTTCATCTTCATCTTCAATGGACGAATGAGAGGATGTTTCTGGTGGAAAGGCTTCTGATTGGTCGGTTTCGTTGAGGAGTGGAGGCGATGGAGACTTCTCATTGGACGTTGTTGGAGTGACGTCACTAGTTGTTGATGGTGTTGGAGCTGCAGGCGTAGAGGTGTTGATCAAGTCCTTGGTGAATTTTAGTATTTCTTCCGAAGGTGGAGATGCTGGGAATATAAATGATGGCATATTATTTAGTGCAAATAACTCGTTGATGGTCGAGTTAAAAGATCCAGGTACAGCCATATTTTGCATGTGAGCGTATATGAGACAGTAGTGGATCTTGGTTACGTCACATGCTGGAGGAGTGATGATGGTGGAGGCTGGCTGAGTAGTAGCTTGAAGTAATTTCGTAGTATTAGCTTGGATCTTTGCAATTGCTGCATACGTTGGTGTGTTGCTAGTAGGTTTTTTCTTTGCTGCTTCTTGTGTTTTCTTCACAATATCCTTACGTGTAGGACATTTTGCTGCCAGTGTATGGTGGTCGTTGCTCTTACAGTTTAAACACGATGGTTGTGGTGGAGTAGCAATGGTGCAGGAACTGAAGGTGTGTCCCTCACTACCACATGTAGTGCAGAACTTCTTGTCTTTTACTGGACATGTTTTAGTGGTGTGATGGTAAGAATAACAGTTCCAGCAGTGTTGGATGTACTGATATCTCTCTGCTTCGATGTAAGTTGGACTGATGAAGTAGTAGTAAACAGCAAGACCTTCGTTCAGAGCAGTGGCAGCCATGTTAACGTCGGTGAAGGTGACCTTGAGCATGGACGATGCATTCGGGATTTTTGTGATGCTGTCAACAGTAGCCCAAGTATTTTGCGTCTCGATGGATGTCTTGAGTTCTGCAGGTGATTGAGACGTCAGAATCTTGTCCAGTTTTTTGAGGAATACTGATTTCCTGGCCTTGAGGGCAGGAGATGACATAACAGTAAACCCTTGAGCAGTAAGTGTAGTGGTGGCATCTGTAGTGAGTAGCTTCTCTGCTTCAGCATCATCGTGGCACACAACAATGAATGCTTCTTTCAGAGACAAAATGGCGTTGAATTTAACTTGCAGTGTTCCTTGAACAACAGTTGCAAGAGCAATCTTCGTTGAATCATCAACGGTACCACTTGTTGGCTTGATCTTGACACGATTTGCGTAGCTCATCGTGCATGAAGGTGAAGACGACGCTGGTACAGGTTCCCCTCCCCAACGGGGATCGCAGGGAGAGAGTAGGGAAGACTTCACCCAGCTACAAGAGTGCAGAGGCCAACTGTCTGCCCAGGGGCAGGCAGCCAGCTACGCACCAAGTCCTGGAGCGGGATGAAGAATTCCTCTTCTCTTGCCTGTTCCAATTGCTGAGTGTCGAGGTCTGATCCTCCCAACCAGGAGCAGGAGCAGGTACGTCTTACCAGTGCAGAAGCCAGTCGAAGAGTCTGTCTGTCTGTCACTGAGCCTCTTCCAGTACAGATTCAGCGCAGGGACGTCTAACTGGGCATGGAGAGACTCGCTTGTGGCGAAGTCCTCCCATCTGACATCAAGCACCCAGCGCAGCGCCTTGTTCTGGACACGCTGCAGTTTAAGTAAGTTTGTTTTTGCTGCAAGAGAGAGGGCTAGAGGAGAGTAAGTTATCAGAGGACGTATTAGGGATTTGTAGAGGTGTAGTTTGGTGCGTTGAGAGGCATGTTTCAGCTTGTAGAGGCCCGCAAGGGCCTTACTAGCTATTGCATGCCTTGAGTGAATGTGTCCGTGTAAACGAAGAAGGTAGTCAAGATTAACGCCAAGGACAGTGACAGATTGTGTGATAGGGAAGTAAGTGCGGGTGTCAGCTGTTCTGAGTTCGACAGGTAATGGAGGATCACGTTTCCTGTAGTTAAAATACGTAATGCTGGATTTTGCTGCATTGGTTTTGATCCTCCATTTTTGTTCCCAGATGGCTATCCTGTCAACCTCATTTTGTGTTTTGTGTGTGAGTGTATCTATATTGGCATGAGTGATAAGTTGTGTAATGTCGTCTGCATAGGCTAGTGTGATGGAGTTGTGGTATATAGGTGTTGGAATGTCGTTAGTGTATAAAATGTAGAGGGTAGGGGAAAGGACAGATCCCTGGGGTACTCCAGCATTTAGTGTGAAGTAGTCAGAGTAACAGCCTTGGAATTTGATTCTCATGGTACGGCCGTCTAGGAAGTTGCAGAGGAGTTTACGAGTATTGAGAGGCAGGTTGAAGTTAGTGCAGAGTTTGTACTTGAGCCCCTCGTGCCACACAGTGTCAAAAGCTTTTTCAACGTCTTTTGCAACCAGGGCTGTCCTGTTTCTTTGTTTTGTGTTTATGTGGATGTAGTTGAGAATGATGTTAATGGCATCCTGTGTGGATCTGTGTGTTCTGAAGCCAAACTGGCCATCTGAAAGTAGAGAATTATGTTCCAGGTATCTGCGAAGGCGATGATTAATGAGTTTTTCAAAGAGTTTTCCTAAAGTTTCGAGGAGGCTGATAGGGCGATAGTTTCTAGGGTCAGAGTGGTCTTTATTGGGTTTAGGAAGGAGGATAGCAGTAGCAGCTTTGAAGAGGGAAGGGAAGTATCCAGAGGCAAGGGAGGCATTGAGGAGGTTTGTGTAGGCAGTAATGATAGAGTCAGGAAGGTGTTTCAGGATAATATGGTTTAGGCCAGAGGCACCAGGAGCCTTTGGAGGAAGGTGTCTGAGGAGAGTTTTAATGTCTGTGTTGGTGAAAGGAGTGTCGAGTTCTTGGGAGGAGGTAAGAGTGTCTAGATGTATGTGGCTGTCTGGTGTTGTTTCTTGTGTGTGTGCAGTGTTCCAGTGTTCTATGTTCTGAATGTGTTGAATAACGTTAGGGTGAGGTGGGTGAGCGTGGAAGATGTTCTCCCAGATGTGTTTGAAGATGTTGGTAGCAGCCTGTGGGTCTGAGATGTGTGTGTTGTTGTGGGTGATGTGTTTGAATTTGTTGGTGGGAGTAGTGCCTCTGATTTTTTTGATAAAGTTCCAGAAGGCTTTAGTGTTTTTAACACGCTGCCTGTCTGCTTGTTGTATTAGTCGTGACCAGTGATTGTTGTGGTCTTGGTCTAGGCTGTGTAAAATGTTGTTTCTAAGGTAAGTGAGATCTAATCGGACTTGATTAAATCTATGTGTGTTGTAGAGGAAGCGGTTGTGGTAGCAGATAATTAGTCTTCTTGTTCTGAGTGACGGTTTGAAGGAATAACGAGTGGTGTGAGTTTTCTTTGGTATTGCGATGTCGGCTGCTTGTGTAATGGTGTCCTGGATGAGATCAAGTTGAGTATCGATGTCAGAGATAGGTTTGTTGTTGTAGTCATAGGTGAGGTTAATATTGTCTATGTGTTGTTTGAAAGCATCCCAGTCAGCGTTCTTGTAGGAGAATGAAGGTGTGGTTGGAATGAGGATAGGGTTGGAGGAGATGTGTAAGATGACTGGGATGTGATCAGAGCCTGTAATAGGGCCAGGTGAGATGTAATGTTGAAATAGAGAGCTGGCTCGGTTTGCCAGAATGATGTCTGGTTTGCCTTGGCCCGTGTGGTTGAAGAAGGTATTGAAGTCTGGGCCAAGATGAATTAGGTGTTTATGGTTTGTGAAGTTGAGTAATTGGTGACCAAGTTGGTTGTTACTGGTGTGATGAAAGGCAGTGTGTTTGGCATTCATGTCAGCTAGTAGGTAAGTTGGTGTGTTGGTGTAGTTGAAGACTAAGGAGAGGTCGTGTATGTTGAGAGTAGTGTTTGGGCGAGCATAGGTGGTGAAAAAGATAAAGGGGCCAAGGTGGGTGTGTATTCTGACCGCAAGACAGTGTTGGTGAATAAAAGGGATTGGGAGAAATTCATGTTTTATGTTGGAATTGACAAGGATGGCAACCCCATCGTGGGGATCATAGGGGGACTGTAGTGCAGTATAACCATAATGGCGGATACATTGAGGGGCTTTGAGGCAGGTACTGTTTAGCAAAACAATATCTGGCCTCTCTGCTTCAAGGAGCTCGGCCAGTAGGTGTCTAATTGTAAAGTAAGAACGTACGTTGAACTGAATCGCCTTAAACGTGATTTAATGGTTTCGTCTTAGCAAAGTTAATGTCGGGGGAGGAGTTTGGATTAAAGCCCGTGATAGTGGTGCCATCAGTGGATGTGTGTTTGTAGGTGCTACGGACCCGTTTCCTGGAGGGGGAGGAAGAGATGGATCTGTTTTTATGTTCTTTGGTCTGTCCGTTAGAAGTTGGGGTAGGTTTAGGTTTGAGTGGATTTTGTCTGGAGGAGGTGGAGTTGGACCTGGATGAGGTTTTGGTTGTGGTGGAGTGGGCGAAGGTGGATGCAGAGGAAGTGGAAGTTTTGGTAAGCTGTGAGGAAGTGGAAGCTTTGGAAGGGGATGAAGTGGGTAAGGAAGTGGGGGGAGGGGTGGTCGTAGCAATAGCAGTAGGGGTGTTGGTGGGAGGTGTAGAAGTAGTGAAGAGAGGTAGTGGAGGAGGAGAGCTGGTGGGAGTAGGAAGTGGGGGGGTGGGAGAGAGGAAGGAGGGAGAGGTTGTAGGAGGCTTGGAAGAGAAGCAGGAAGGAGGGATAATTAAAGAGGGAAGATTGTTAGCAGACAAGATTAGGTTAAGGACATGTGAGTAGTCTGATTGGTAAGCTTGTGAGATTACCATCGCAGAGTGGGCAGCAGTGGCAAGTTGACAGTTAGTTTTGTAGTCTAGTGTGGGTGTAGAAGGAGAAGTGCTTGTAGTCTGTGTGTTGGTGTTTGATTTGTGTAGAGTAGAAGAGGTAGACCAAGTGCGTGGGGAGGCCCAGGCATTGGGGGTAGGGGAGGGAGGTGTGGAAGGGGAGGGAGGTAAGGAAGGGGAGGGAGGAGCAGGGAAGGGGTTGGGTAGGGAGGGAGGTTGGTTTGCTCTGAGGGAGGAGAGAATGTGCTTTCTAGAAGGGCAGGAATTTGCAACTGCAGTGTGTGACCAGCCGCAGTTAGAACATTTAAGGGGGAGGTTGCAAGTATTCCAGAAGTGGCCAGTTGCTGAACATCTGGAGCAGACTTGTGTAGATGTGCATGTGTTTTTGTCGTGGCCGAATTTGTAGCATTTAAGACATTGTGTGATTGGGTGGAAGTTCGGAGTGAAGAGAGCGTTTGGAGGAATGCGGATGGTCTTGGCAAAGATTCCTTGACTGAAGAGTGTAGAGGCGTCAGCAGGAGTAGAACAGCGTATTTTGAGAATGGTAGAGTTTTCTGGTCTGTAAATATCGTCAACAGAGACTTTGTTCTTAGTACTGATATCTTTTATTAAGTCTTCTTTGTCTGTGTCATAGGCTGTCAGGAGAGAGTAGTCTACGTGTTTAGCAATGACTGTGCTTTTGGCACGGTGCTCAGGAGTCCAAATAATGGTGAAGCCTGCGTTGAGAAGTTTTTGTCTGGTATCGCTTGAGGTGTACGCTTCGTAGGAATGTTTGTCAAGAAGGAGTTTGAAGCCTGAGTTGGTTTTGAAGACTTTAAGTTGAGGTGCACCAGTGATCTGATATAATAAATTTTCCGGACAGATAGTGGCATCAGGATTAGAAAATTTGAGGTTTAGCGAGAAGGAATTGGATTTAGTAGAAGCAGAGGCAGGTGTGGGAGGTTGGGGGAGAGTGGAAGGGGGGTGGGAGGTGGAAGGCAACGAAGGCATCGTCTAATTACGAAAAGATGTAATTGGAGGTGACAATCGGCCAAAAAGTGAGAGTACTCAGCTAGGCAAGTACGTGTAAGTAGACACACGTACTTGCCTGGCGCAGGACACTGAGGAGGTGAACTGTAGCTTGATGGAGCACTGTATATCCTGAGTGGTGGCGAGACTGGCTGTATGGCGTGCAGTCGACAGGCGAAGAGAATTCAGGCAGCAAGAGGCTTCCTGCCCTTCGGTCGGCAACCACCGACGTACCAATCCTGATGGTGGAGAGGAAGACGAAGGTCCAGCAAGCACTACTCAACACGGGGTAATTTCGAGAGAGGCGAGATCGTCGATGTGTTAGGTAAGCACACGTCACCACTTGAGCTAAGTCGCTAGATCGCTTCTCACTGTCGAAGTGTTCTCTAATGAAGTTGTCGCTAACATACAGAGGTAGGAAGACATTATATATAGGCGGAGAGTGAGGTGTGACGCACGTGACCTGTGGAATGTCATAAGAACATAAGAATGGAGGAACACTGTAGGCCTACTGGCCCATGCGAGGATTGCGAAAAAGATTTAGGAGTTCTGGTTAGCAGTAATCTGAAACCAAGACAACAGTGCATAAGTGTTCGCAATAAAGCTAATAGAATCCTTGGCTTCATATCAAGAAGCATAAATAATAGGAGTCCTCAGGTTGTTCTTCAACTCTATACATCCTTGGTTAGGCCTCATTTAGATTATGCTGCACAGTTTTGGTCACCGTATTACAGAATGGATATAAATTCTCTGGAAAATGTACAAAGGAGGATGACAAAGATGATCCCATGTATCAAAAACCTTCCCTATGAGGATAGACTAAGGGCCCTGAAACTGCACTCTCTAGAAAGACGTAGAATTAGGGGGGATATGATTGAGGTGTATAAATGGAAGACAGGAATAAATAAAGGGGATGTAAATAGTGTGCTGAAAATATCTAGCCTAGACAGTACTCGCAGCAATGGTTTTAAGTTGGAAAAATTCAGATTCAGGAAGGATATAGGAAAGTACTGGTTTGGTAATAGAGTTGTGGATGAGTGGAACAAACTCCCAAGTACCGTTATAGAGGCCAGAACGTTGTGTAGCTTTAAAAATAGGTTGGATAAATACATGAGTAGATGTGGGTGGGTGTGAGTTAGACCTGATAGCTTGTGCTAACAGGTCGGTTGCCGTGTTCCTCCCTTAAGTCAATGTGACCTGACCTGACTAGGTTGGGTGCATTGGCTTAAGCCGGTAGGAGACTTGGACCTGCCTCGCATGGGCCAGTAGGCCTTCTGCAGTGTTCCTTCGTTCTTATGTTCTTATGTTCTTATCAAAAACAACCTCTACCTATGATGAGGACGGGTAGACGATGAAATCACGTGACTCCTGTGTTGTTGGGTTGGTGCAGCTTAAGTATCATGTATGCCAATGTTTTTGAAATTTTGTAGTTTCCAGTGTTGCGTTCTATAGTGTCGGTGACGGCGATTAGTGAGGCTTCTAGGCACCGTCGGCGTCTTAGGTCTGGTTCGGTGAGAACGAGTTGTGCCTCGTTCCAGTTCATCAAATGCCCCGTGGAGTCTCTGTGGAGGACACATGCGTACCTTACATCGTCTCTGTTAGAGGCATTTCGATGCTCATTCAGGCGGACTGCAAGGCGAGACAGGCAGAGATCTTGCAGTCCGCCTGAATGAGCATCGAAATGCCTCTAACAGAGACGATGTAAGGTACGCACGTGTCCTCCACAGAGACTCCACGGGGCATTTGATGAACTGGAATGAGGCACAACTCGTTCTCACCGAACCAGACCTAAGACGCCGACGGTGCCTAGAAGCCTCACTAATCGCCGTCACCGACACTATAGAACGCAACACTGGAAACTACAAAATTTCAAAAACATTGGCACACATGATACTTAAGCAGCACCAACCCAACAACAAAGGAGTCAGGTGATTTCATCGTCTACCCGTCCTCATCATAGGTAGAGGTTGTTTTTGATAAGGACCTGCCTCGCATGGGCCAGTAGGCCTTCTACAGTGTTCCTCCATTCTTATGTTCTTATGACATTCCTCAGGTCACGTGCGTCACACCTCACTCTCCGCCTATATATAATGTCTTCCTACCTCTGTATGTTAGAAGTGATCAAGGTCCCAGGACCGAAACGTTTTCTAATAAATATGTTATAGTGTTTGCTTACGTGTCTTTCTAAACCATATATATATATATATATATATATATATATATATATATATATATATATATATATATATATATATATGCAAAACAACCACTCTGAAAGAATAGAGAAATTCCAAGCGCTTTCGTGACTACTCGCATTATCAAGGAACTATGAAAGTGAAGCATCCAAGGAAGCTATATAAGGGGTCCGGCCAGCACCTCACTATCAGATCCCACAACGGTTAAACACGTGACGCGCGGCGAGCCAACTTGGATAGGTCCTTTGCACAACTCACCCCCAAGCTATTCTACCCAAGAAAATTTAAAAATTATTTGTCCAGTGTATTATTAAATTCTTCCCAAATTCTATTAATTATAAATGGATCTAATTTATATAAACCAAAGGAAATATTCATATTATTGTCAAAACTGCTTTTTATGAAACAAGATTCAATTATATTCCTGTCGACCATGGACTTGCTTGATACTACTTTCTCAACTTTTTGAAAATCAATTGGATGGTTAAAATCTCTTACATGAATAAATAGAGCATTGGAATCTTGTCCAGTTCTAATGGGGGTGAGTTGTGCAAAGGACCTATCCAAGTTGGCTCGCCGCGCGTCACGTGTTTAACCGTTGTGGGATCTAATAGTGAGGTGCTGGCCGGACCCCTTATATAGCTTCCTTGGATGCTTCACTTTCATAGTTCCTTGATAATGTGAGTAGTCACGAAAGCGCTTGGAATTTCTCTATTCTTTCAGAGTGGTTGTTTTGCATATTTTGAAATCACCTGTTTACTGTGATCTTATTGCATAAATATATATGTATATAAATATATATGTATATAAATATATATGTATATATATAAATATATATATATATAAATATATATATATATATATATCATATAACTTCATATGCAGTTTTATCGTATAATACAGGAAAAAGTACAATCGCTCTCGTGATGTATTATATTCATCATAAGATAACTTCAGTGAATTTCAAATAATATTGAGTTTTAATTTTGAAATGTTATTTTTTAAGTATCCTTAACAAACAGATCTGGTCAGTCAGTGGAGATAACGTCTTCGATTTAAGAGCCCAGAAGCAGCCTTTAGCAGCCCGTAGATTATAGCAAAAATATTAGAACCAAAACTGAATCAAAACACAAATTTAGGAATATTACATAGATGGTATAACTGTAATATAATATTGGGATTGTAGGCTTCAGTATAGCAATTGTCTCCGCATAGAAAACGTATGTTGCTTGCTTGGATCAAAAACGATCGAGACTATTTCCACATAATTATTATATCCTTGCCGGTAAGATTTGTGTTTGGCAAGAATAAGTTTATGAGGCACAAGAATTTGTGACTAGCCAGGTGCTGGTTGGCAAGGCACGAAGGTGGCGAGTAAAACTTTAAAGTGATAACGGGCCCGAAATGCTGTACATAATCTTGCTTCTTCGCAGAATCTGTATCACTTGTACACTTTTGACGATAGTAAAATTATTTCATTAGTCTACGTTTTGACTGGTCGTTCCTCCTTCCTGTCTCTTTGTGTTGGAGGCAGACGATGACAGTAAGGAAGGCTGCTGAGAACGTTCCTTGTAGATCGGATGCAGTGCGTTTGGCTCACAATTGAAGGAACCGGGTTCTGTCCTGGGTGAGGCTGAGACAATACGGTCAAGTCTCCTAAAATCCATAGCACCTGTTCACTTAACGGTCAGCCGATGCTTGGTGTTCGTTGCACGTTGTGGGTCGCATTCTGGGAAAGTGTACAGAGTCCAAATGAAAATAAGTTACATCAATTGGATTTTGCTCGGATTAATAATGCGAACAAAATCTTTTTATTTCTTCATTGTGGAGTATGATTGTCCTTGCCATGGGCAGGAAACTCGTGCTTATCAAATTTTTTTGTAGATCAGAGTGAGGCTGACCTTACAGTCAAAGGCACTTTTCGATTGACACTTGACTGCTTTGAGTGAGATTACGCGCGCATGTGTACTCACCTATTTGTGGTTGCAGGAATCGATTCTTCGCTGGTCGCTACTAGGTCCACTCTCAGAGCCTTATCGTAGGTCTTCTTAAAACTGTGTGTGGATCCTGCCTCCTCTACATCACTCTCCAGTGTGTTCCACTTCCTGACAGTATGCGCGTACTGACAATGTGTGTCCCGTGGCCTGGTGGCAAAAGCTCTCGCTTCACACGGTGAGGGGCTCCGGGTTCGATTCCCGGCGAAGGGGTGGAAACATTGGACGTGTTTCCTTACACCCATCAGTAAAATGGGTACCTGGGTGTTAGTCGACTGGTGTGGGTCATATCCTGGGACAAACTGACTTAATTTGCCCGAAATGCTCTGCATAACAAGCGGCTTTCGATATAGTAGTATGTCATTGATGTCAGCTAGACCTGTATACCGTTGTACATGTACTTCTAGTAAATAAAGTTATTATTAATTTGTAGTTGCAAGAGTCGAGTCACAGCTCCTGGCCCCTCCTCTTCGCTCTGTGTGTATGTGCGAGCGAGCTTGTGTCAGCTTACCAGATTTTATTTACGGAGTTGTGTTAGCATGGGGGTCGAGACTCCTGGCCCAGCCTCATAAACTACATTGATGGGCAGCAATAATTTCTGGTTTTATGATTCTTATCATATCTCCTCTTGCTACTGTATATTAAATTTGTCACCACACTGCTTCATCCAAATCATTCTGCATTTCAACCAAAGTGAAACTAAAGAAATACTTCCTTACATCCCTATGGCTTATATGTTTTTATTTTTCTCAGCTTCCACCTGTGTCCTTTGATCCTGGGCCTTTTAATTCAGTTTGTCCCTGTTTGCTGTATCAATTTCTTTTAGGATTTTGTATGTAGTAATTATGTGTTAGGTTGCGCCGCGTGTCACCTGCAATAGTTGTAGCACTTGCTAAATCTTCGTAAAACACGCTCCTTTTTTCTACTCTATGTAAAACTTTGTTGTTTTTCAGCATCTTTTTTCCTTCTAGTTTGGAGCAATGACGTCTTTCTAGTACCTGTTGATGGGGTGAGTAAATTTTCCTTACATATTCTTTTCTAGTCTTATACGTGTTTATCACGTCTTATTTTTTCTTCCTATAATCTAGTGCGTACATGTCTTATTCTCTTTCAGCCTTCTTGCATAACCTTGTTTTATTCTGTGAGCGATTTCTTACCACGTCTTGTTTTTCTAATTTTCCATATTTTTCAGGTGTATATTCTAATTTTCGTACATGTTGACCGCAACTCTTTCCAATATTTCTCTTTCTGTTATTGTACTCACGGAACAAGTGGTATTAATCAATAACACCACTGCACTAGCCAAAACAGCATGGGTTCGACTCCTTGGCTAGTGCAGTGTTGTTATTTCTCTTTCTGTATATCTAAAGGCCGTTTTAAAGTTTTTAGTTTCGAGTAGGAGTTTCTGAGTCTCATTAATATGGTCTTCCTGTGACAATGTTCTGTCATTGATGCCTCCTTTATTCATTTATCCCTCTCTGTCTGATGGTTGTAATATTTTATCAGACAGTGTGGCGACTTTCAACAACTGTTAGTTATGCAGACAGCGCCCAACAACGTCTACTTACCAACATTCGCGAGGCATAACACTTGTCAGTTATACAGACAGCGAGGTATAACACTTGTCAGCTATTAAATTAGACACATGTGCAACTCTTGGGTATCTTTATTGAGGAAACGTTTCGCCACACAGTGGCTTCATCTGTCCATACAAAGGATAAACTTGAAGAACAGGAGGAGAATGAGGTAATCAGTCCCTCAACCTTGAGTCGATGTGGTCAGTCCATCAATCTTGAATAGAATACGGCATATGAGCGGAGAAGCAGCTTATAAACCGTATGGCAGGAGAGGTGCAGAAGTCATAGGTGGTGTCACATTTGTCCAATGTGGAAGTAGGTCGTGCCCAAGGGTTAGGCAAGCGAAGAATTCCCAAGTATTAAGATCCCAAGAAGTTGCAGTGTCTGACAGGATTGTAGATGAATGGTTCAAAGAACCGACACGTTGATAAATTAGACACATGTGCAACTCTTGGGTATCTTTATTGAGGAAACGTTTCGCCACACAGTGGCTTCATCAGTCCATACAAAGGATAAACTTGTGTCTAATTTAACAATGTGTCGGTTCTTTGAACCATTCATCTACAACTTGTCAGTTATACAGAGAGCGAGGTATAACACTTGTCAGTTATACAGACAGCGAGGTATAACACTTGTCAGATATACAGACAGCGAGGTATAACACTTGTCAGATAGAGAGAATGATATATTATAACACCTACCATATATTTTATACCATTTTTAACATATTTACCATGTATACAGACAGCGAGGTACAACAACTACTGTATATATAGTAAGGTACAACACCTACTGTATATACAGTGAAGTACAACACCTACCCTATATAGAGTGAGGTATAACACCTACCGTATATACAGTGAGGTACAACACCTACCGTATGTACAAGAGGTACAACACCTACCGTATATGTGATAGATGTTTTTGAAAACCGACAGCTTGAAGAATTGAGATACTCATGCAACATATGGGAATCTTTAATGAAGAAGCGTTTCGCCACACAGTGGCTTCATCAATCCAACACAAAGTAGGAAGGTATAAGGAGAGGAGGAGTTGAGGTAATCAGTCCCTCAGCCTGGAATCGATGTGTTCAGTCCAACACTCCTGTAGGAAGTACAGCATAGGACCAGAGAAGTGGCTTATATACTGCAGTCAGGTGAGTCGAAGCAGGAGGCGGTGGGATCACAGTGGGACCATCCACTAGTATAAGTACGTCTTCGTCCAAAGATTGGACAAGTGTTAAGTATTCTTTGTATCAAGATCTCATGATGTTGCAGTGTCTGACAGATGTGATAAATGGTTTTGAAAACCGACAGCTTGAAGAATTGACTCGCCTGACCTTAGTATATAAGCCACCTCTCTGGCCCTATGCTGTACTACCTACGAGAGTGATGTACTAAACACATCGATTGCAGGCTGAGGGACTGATTACCTCAACTCCTCCTCTCCTTATACCTTCCTGCTTTGCATTGGACTGATGAAGCCACTGTGTGGCGAAACGTTTCTTCAATAAAGATTCCCATATGTTACCTACCGTATAAACAGCGAGGTACAAACCTACCGTATATACAGTGAGGTACAATATCTACCGTATATACAGTGAGGTATAACACCTACCGTGTATACAGTGAGGTACAATACCTACCGCATATACAGTGAGGTACAAATACCTACCGTATATGCAGTGAGGTACAATACCTACCGTATATACAGTCAGGTACAATACCTACCGTATATACAATCAGGTATAACACCTACCGTGTATACAGTGAGGTACAAACACTTACCGAATATACAGTGAGGTACAACACCTTCCATATATACAAGTGGTACAACACCTACCGTATATACATTGAGGTACAACACCTACCGTATATACCGCGAGGTATACCTACCGTATATACAGCGAGGTATAACACCTACCGTATATACAGCGAGGTACAACACCTACCATATATACCGTGAGGTATACCTACCGTATATACAACGAGGTATAACACCTACCGTATATACAGTGAGGTACAACACCTACCGTATATATAGCGAGGTACAACACATACCGTATATACAGCGAGATACAACACCTGTATATACAGTGAGGTACAACACCTACCGTATATACAGTGAGGTACAACACCTACCGTATATACAGTGAGGTACAACACCTACCGTATATACAGTGAGGTACAACACCTACCGTATATACAGTGAGGTACAACACCTACCGTATATACAGCGAGGTACAACACCTACCGTATATACAGTGAGGTACAACACCTACCATATATACAGCGAGGTATAACACCTACCGTATATACAGTGAGGTACAACTACCGTATATACAGTGAGGTACAACACCTACTGTATATACAGCGAGGTATAACACCTACCGCATATACAGTGAGGTATATACAGCGAGGTACAACACCTACCGTGTATACAGTGAGGTATAACACCTACCGTATATACAGTGAGGTACAACATCTTCCGTATATACAAGTGGTACAACACCTACCGTATATACAGTGAGGTACAACACCTACCGTATATACCGCGAGGTATACCTACCGTATATACAGCGAGATATAACACCTACCGTATATACATCGAGGTACAACACCTACCGTATATACCGTGAGGTATACCTACCGTATATACAGCGAGATATAGCACCTACCGTATATACATCGAGGTATAACACCTACCGTATATACAGTGAGGTACAACACCTACCGTATATACAGCGAGGTACAACACCTACCGTATATACAGTGAGGTACAACACCTACCGTATATACAGTGAGGTACAGCACCTACCGTATAAACAGTAAGGTACAACACCTACCGTATATACAGTGAGGTACAGCACCTACCGTATATACAGCGAGGTACAACACCTACCGTATATACAGTGAGGTACAACACCTACCGTATATACAGTGAGGTACAACACCTACCGTATATACAGTGAGGTACAACACCTACCGTATATACAGCGAGGTATAACACCTACCGCATATACAGTGAGGTATATACAGCGATGTACAACACCTACCGTGTATACAGTGAGGTATAACACCTACCGTATATACAGTGAGGTACAACACCTTCCGTATATACAAGTGGTACAACACCTACCGTATATGCAGCTAGGTATATACAGCGAGGTATAACACCTACCGTATATACAGTGAGGTACAACACCTACCGTATATACAGTGAGGTACAATACCTACCGTATATACAGCGAGGTATAACACCTACCGTATATACAGTGAGGTACAAACACCTACCGTATATACAGTGAGGTACACCTACCGTATATACAGTGAGGTACAATACCTACCGTATATACAGCGAGGTATAACACCTACCGTATATACAAGTGGTACAACACCTACCATATATACAACGAGGTATATACAGTGAGGTACAACACCTACCGTATATACAGCGAGGTATATACAGAGAGGTATATACAGCGAGGTATATACAGCGAGGTACAACACCTACCGTATGTACAGCGAGGTATATACAGAGAGGTATATACAGTGAGGTACAACACCTACCGTATATACAGCGAGGTACAACACCTACCGTATATACAGCGAGGTATAACATCTACCGTATATACAGCGAGGTACAACACCTACCGTATATACAGTGAGGTACAACGCCTACTGTATATACAGTGAGGTACAACACCTACCGTATGTACAGTGAGGTACAATACCTACCGTATATACAGCGAGGTACAACACCTACCGTATATACAGTGAGGTACAATACCTACCGTATATACAGCGAGGTACAACACCTACCGTATATACAGTGAGGTACAGCACCTACCGTATATACAGTGAGGTACAACGCCTACTGTATATACAGTGAGGTACAACACCTACCGTATGTACAGTGAGGTACAATACCTACCGTATATACAGCGAGGTACAACACCTACCGTATATACAGTGAGGTACAATACCTACCGTATATACAGCGAGGTACAACACCTACCGTATATACAGTGAGGTACAGCACCTACCGTATATACAGTGAGGTACAATACCTACCGTATATACAGTGAGGTACAACACCTATCGTATATACAGTGAGGTACAAAACCTACCGTATATACAGTGAGGTACAATACCTACCGTATATACAGCGAGGTACAACACCTACCGTATATACAGTGAGGTACAGCACCTACCGTATATACAGTGAGGTACAATACCTACCGTATATACAGTGAGGTACAACACCTATCGTATATACAGTGAGGTACAAAACCTACCGTATATACAGTGAGGTACAATACCTACCGTATATACAGCGAGGTATAACACCTACCGTATATACAGCGAGGTACAACACCTACCGTATATACAGCGAGGTATATACAGAGAGGTATATACAGCGAGGTATATACAGCGAGGTACAACACCTACCGTATATACAGCGAGGTACATACAGCATCAAGAAACATACGAAGCATCTCAAGCGAATTTACTTTTAAAAACTTTTTCTCTAAATCAGAGGTAAACATTCGACAAAAGTTCTCGAATTTTTCTCTTGATTGCCTTGTGTTTGTCTCTTGTTTGTGTTAGCCGCTGAAGCCTTGTCTAAGAAACAAAAATTTATGTAAAATGTACCCTTCCGGGAAGGTGCCTTGATGCGGGTAAAGGGCTCTTGATTAAAAAAACTTTAGTTCTCCATCCTTTCCTTGGATCGAATCTAACTGCTTCATGATCCCCGGGCGTTGAATAACCCTCTACGGGTTTAGGGACCCTCCATGAATGTATAATAATACATAGGAACATAAGAAAGGAGGAACATAACATAAGAACATAAGAAACAGGAGTAACGAAGGAGGACATTCAAACTTAAGTATGTTAATTCCCGTGGGAGTAATATATTTTCATTACATATTAAACGACTGACAGTAACAAACATAGACTGTACTGTATACTGGTACAACTTCCTTCGTACTTGATAATGTGGCTTAATCTCCGAGGGCAGATGAGCCCTCGGAACCGGCGACAGGTAAGGGGTGGACCGGTAAGCCAGTGAAAGGCCTCAGTCAAGAACATAAGAAAGAAGGAACATTGCAGCAGGCCTACTGGCCCATGCGAGGCAGGTCCAATTCCCACACCGGCTTAAGCCAATGCCTTAACCTAGTCATGTCAGTCACATTCACTTAAGGGAGGAGCACGGCATCTGACCTAGTAGCACATGCTAGTCAGGTCCAACTCACACCCACTCATGTATTTATCCAACCTGTTTTTTAAAACTACTCAACGTTTAGCTTCTATGAAGGTTCTCGGGAGTTTGTTCCACTCATCCACAACTCTGTTACCAAACCAATGCTTTCCTATATCCTTCCTGAATCTGAAGTTTTCCAATTTAAAACCATTGCTGCGAGTCCTGTCTATGTTGTGCAAGAAAGGTATACAGTACCGACAAGATGAAAGTTAAGACACATGTGCAACATCTGATTATCTTTATTGTAGACGTTTCGCCATCCAGTGGCTTTATCAATATAGATTCTAGGACATAATTAGAAGACAGTAGAACTATATACAGAAGATGAGGTAATCAGTCCCTCAGCCTTGGAGTTGGTGTTGAGAGCACCGTAGTTGTGGAGATTCTGGAGCAAAGGCAAGGAGGAAATCTGGGACAGCGACTTGATTGCAGTTATCTGGGTAATTCCATGGTATATTGAAACTAAGTGATTTGTGATCGCTTTCCCCAAGCTTATCATTAACCTCAAGATTATTAACTAGTGATTCTTTGTTGGCAAGAACCAAGTCAAGCAGATTGTTTCTTCTAGTTGGTTCTGTCACAAACTGTTTTAAAAAGCAATCCTGAACCGTATCAAGAAAGTCACTAGACTCAAGATTTCCTGTCACATTGTTCCAATAAATTTGTCGAATGTTAAAATCTCCCATTAACACAACATTTTCATATCTCGATGAGTTTCATGAATTTCATCTCATAGCAACCTACTGCACTCCCTATCAAGGTTTAGGGGCCTATAAATCACGCCCAAAATTAATTTGTCACGACCCTCGAGAAACTGTAGCCAAATAGATTCTGTGTCCAATGTTTCTAATCTTACATCTTGTCTAACACAGCAATTTAAATTATCTCCACTCCACCACACTTCCTGTTAACCCTATCAGTGTGGAATAGTTTATAACCCTGTATGTTGCATTCAGAAGGCATTTCTCTATCTTTCAGGTTGAACCAGGTCTCAGTTATAGCAATGATATCTATATTACCTACACTTGCAATTAATCTTAGCCCATCTATCTTATTTCATAGACTCCTACTATTTGTATAGTAAACCTTAAGGGAGGTAATCACTCGTTGCGCTCTACTATCTCTGTTGAGCAATTGCTTTGCCTTTACTATCCACAAGCTCTACTGAATGGGTCGTCTAATGACTGAAATCTACATCAGAAATATGACTAATGAACTATCCTTTATCTCTTCTATTCTCTTTGCTTATTAATTATTATTACATTCATATGGGAAAGGTTTAACTCTTACCTGGAGGTTACCTGGAGGTTATTCCGGGGATCAACACCCCCGCGGCCCGGTCCATGACCAGGCCTCCTGGTGGATCAGGGCCTGATCAACCAGGCTGTTGCTGCTGGCCGCACGCAGTCCAATGTACGAGCCACAGCCCGGCTGATCCGGCACTAACTTTAGGTATCTGTCCAGCTCTCTCTTGAAGGCAGCCAGGGGTTTATTAGTAATTCCCCCAATGCTTGATGGGAGGCTGTTGAACAGACTTGGGCCCCGGACACTTATGGTGTTTTCTCTTAGTGTACCAATGGCGCCCCTACTTTTAATTGGGGGTATTTTACATCGCCTGCTCAGTCTTTTACTTTCGTAGGGAGTGATTTCTGTGTACAGATTCGGGACCATTCTTTCCAGGATTTTCCAAGTGCAGATTATGATATATCTCTCTCTCCTGCGTTCCAACGAGTACAAGTCAAGTGCTTCCAAGGGTTCCCAGTAGTTAAGGTGCTTGACAGAACTTATACGTGCAGTAAAGGTTCTCTGTATACTCTCTAGATCTGCAATTTCACCTGCTTTGAATGGAGATGTTAATGTACAGCAGTATTCCAGCCTAGATAGAAGTGATTTGAAAAGGATCATCATTGGCTTGGCATCTCTCGTTTTGAACGTTCTCATTATCCATCCTATCATTTTCTTTGCACTTGTGATCGTGGCACTGTTGTGATCCTTGAAAGTGAGATCCTCAGACATTACTACTCCCAGGTCCCTTACATTATTTTTCCGCTCTATTGTATGGCCAGAGTTTGTAGTATACTCTGTTCTAGTTATTATCTCCTCCAGTTTTCCATAACGGAGTAGTTGGAATTTGTCCTCATTGAACATCATATTGTTTTCCGTTGCCCACTGGAAAACTTGAGGCAGATGGGAGGCAAATTCGATCAAAGGAAGGATAGGTTAGCTCCATTTGCTTGGACCAAGAGCCCTTCACCGACATCAAGGCACCTCCGTGGTAAGTCATTACTCTGAGAGGGTTGGAAGGGGAAGGAGAAATAATTATCTCGAGATTTTGACTGGATGATTTACCACCAGCAGTCCAGCCCCGCTGTGTAGACCCGTGGACCCTCCTTTCCCTATTAATAAGCAAAGAAGATTTAGTGTTAGGGTGCCAGGTAGTGACGTACTAGGTCTGAGCTTACCCAGAGAGTTGTGTGCGGCCTTTACATCCATAGGTAGTAAACTATGTAAGAACACATAAACACAGTAAGCCCTTTATTTAGTAATGTTTCACCTGCAATGGGCTTGTGTCCAGTATTTGTTAAAGCTATCAATATGTGTCGGCTTTCGCCATATACCACCCACGAGGATATATACACAGAGAAGCGTGTCTCTGTCTCCCACTAAGAGTTTATTTTAGTTACTGTTTTAGGGATTAAATTACAGGTAATATGCAGCCTTAATGACCCCTGTGTGGTCAAAATGTTTTTAACCCCATTAAGTAACCAACCTACTACCCACAACCTGCAGTTACTTAAATATCTAAATATTTAATTTGTAACGACATATTGTCATTAATTCTAGAAAAAATACCTTAGTTTAGCCTGTTTTAAAAAATCATGACTCCAATAACTTACCTAATCCGAGACAAACTATTTAATACTGAGTGTTTATATTGTAAACAGTTCAAGACAATATTGGGGGTTCAGCCGCTGGACTCATTATGCACTTCTGTAATGTTTCTAGATTGTCCCCACAGCGGAGGTATTGGGGGGGGAGCATAATAAAACGATAAAACTAATACTGATGCCATTAGGCAACGAAACTTCTCTGAAATTCATTTTGGCTTAACAGTGTGGGTGTAACTCTCATTGTTTTGACATTAATGTTATCTTGAGTGCCATGTAGTTTACCCTTTTTTTTTTTTTTTTTTTTTTTTTTTTTTTTTTTACACAGGGTTTGACAAGGTTAAGGATCCCTAGCTTTATTGACAAGCTATTTACAGGTTAAGGATTCCTAACTTTATTGGCAAGCTAAGAGCTGTTACCTACATCAGCTCATTTGAAAGCATTTTTATTGTTAAATAGGGAACAGGATGAAGTTGGAGCCATCTGTGGGCTAGCATTTTCATTTGATCAACTGACTTTATCTCGTTGACATCATTATGCTGTACGAATGTGTTCCATACTCGAGTCATCCTGGGTATGTATGATCTCAGATGGAGTGATGTTCTGGAGAAGGGTACAGCCAGAGTGAAGTTGCTGCTTTCTGCCCGTCTTGTGGCATAAAAGCTTGTTTCACGCTGTCCTCGAAGTGGATCCAAGTGTGGTATTTTGACAATATTGGCCTTGTACATAACAGTAAGGCCACCCACATCCCTCCTATGTTGAAGGCTCTGCTGAAATGACAGATCTATCCAGGATGGGTCCAGGCGAGAGATGAGACGTCTTGCTCCGTTCTCTACTCTGTCAAGCAGTCGCAGATGAGATGGGGGGGGGGGCGGCAAACCAAGAAAGTGGAGCATACTCAAGGTGTGAGCGTACTTGTGCCTCGTACAGAATCTTGCAACCCCTACTGTCAAGCAGATGCGAGATACGGCGAAGTGCTGTAAGCTTCCTGGCTGCCTTGTTTGCAAAATTTACAACATGGTTCTTCATGGTTAGTTTGGAGTCAAATTTCACCCCAAGGATATCAACTTCTTCTCCATGTGCCAACACCCTCCCATTCATCCTTACTACTGCACCAGCATTACCATCATGGTGCCTAGAGACGATCATCATTTGCGTTTTCTCAGGTGCAAATGTTACTTGTCATCTATTTCCCCAAGCTGATTTAGCTCTCAGCTGGTGATTGATGTAGCTTAGAGAGGCTGGCATTTCTTCTCTTGGATAAGTGAATGTCAGTGTACAGTCGTCTGCATATGCATGTGATTCTGGGATGAGATGAAGAAGGTCGTTGAAGTAGACATTCCATAACAATGGACCCAGCACGCTTCCTTGTGGAACACTTGCCCCAATAGGATGTCTTGCTGATTCCGTTCCATTGAGTACTACACTTAGAGATCTACCATGAAGGTAATCACTGAGGAGACATAGCGTAGAGCCTGCAATTCCCAGTGCTTGAAGTTTTGCTAAGAGGCCCTGGTGCCAGCAATGTCCAGTGCTACCACACAGCTGACTTTGGATTCATCCAGTGACTGGTGCCACTTAGTGGAGAGGTTTAACAACAGATCAGCAGCAGAGTAACCTTTCCTGAAGCCATATTGACGATCACAAAGTAGTGAGTGGTAGTCAAAAAAATCTGTCATTTGTCTTGAGATTATTGTCTCAAGGATCTTACCAGTGATTGACAGGAGTGACACTGGTCTGTAGTTGCTGATTTCTGCTCTACTCTTCTTTTTGTGAACAGGGACTACATTTGCCTCTTTCCATAGAGAGGGCCATTTACACTGTACTAGGCAGTGCTGAAAGATGCGAGTTAGAGGTGCTGCTAGCTGGTCTGCACATCTTCTCAACGATCTTGGGCTCTACTTGTCTGGGCCCACAGCCTTTTCTTGGTCAAGTGATTTAAGAAGGAAATGCACCTCCTCCTGCCTTATTGTCACCACTGACAGTTTTGACACAGTTCTTGCAGCTAGCCAAGGAGGGTCCCTTGCT
>NC_091322.1:16357436-16404936 GCF_038502225.1 Cherax quadricarinatus
AGATATCGAGGACATCACATATGAAAGACCCCTTGGGGCCAGTGACCATGTGGTTTTAAGCTTCGAATACACAGTAGAGCTACAAGTGGAGGGAGAAGCAGGAAGGCCAGGACGAATGAAGCCAAACTACAAGAAAGGGGACTACACAGGAATGAGGAACTACCTGAACGGGGTTCAGTGGGACAGAGAACTGGCAGGGAAGCCAGTTAATGAGATGATGGAATATGTAGCAACAAAATGCAAGGAGGCTGAGGAGAGGTTTGTACCCAAGGGTAACAGGATTAATGAAAAAGCCAGGATGAGCCCATGGTTTACCCAAAGGTGCAGGGAGGCAAAAACCAAGTGTGCTAGGGAATGGAAGAAATATAGAAGGCAAAGGACCCAGGAGAATAAGGAGAACAGTCGTAGAGCCAGAAACGAATATGCACAGATAAGAAGGGAGGCCCAAAGACAATATGAAAATGACATAGCAGCGAAAGCCAAATCTGACCCGAAACTGTTGTACAGCCACATCAGGAGGAAAACAACAGTCAAGGACCAGGTAATCAGGCTAAGGAAGGAAGGAGGAGAGACAACAAGAAATGACCGTGAAGTATGTGAAGAACTCAACAAGAGATTCAAAGAAGTGTTCACAGAGGAGACAGAAGGGACTCCAGAAAGACGGAGAGGTGGGGCACACCACCAAGTGCTGGACACAGTGCACACAACCGAGGAAGAAGTGAAGAGGCTTCTGAGTGAGCTAGATACCTCAAAGGCAATGGGGCCAGATAACATCTCCCCATGGGTATTGAGAGAGGGAGCAGAGGCGCTATGTGTACCCCTAACAACAATATTCAATACATCTATCGAAACAGGGAGATTGCCTGAGGCATGGAAGACAGCAAATGTAGTCCCAATCTTTAAAAAAGGAGACAGACATGAAGCATTAAACTACAGACCAGTGTCACTGACATGTATAGTATGCAAAATCATGGAGAAGATTATCAGGAGAAGAGTGGTGGAACACCTAGAAAGGAATGATCTCATCAACAGCAGCCAACATGGTTTCAGGGACGGGAAATCCTGTGTCACAAACCTACTGGAGTTCTATGACATGGTGACAGCAGTAAGACAAGAGAGAGAGGGGTGGGTGGATTGCATTTTCTTGGACTGCAAGAAGGCGTTTGACACAGTTCCACACAAGAGATTGGTGCAAAAACTGGAGGACCAAGCAGGGATAACAGGGAAGGCACTACAATGGATCAGGGAATACTTGTCAGGAAGACAGCAGCGAGTCATGGTACGTGGCGAGGTGTCAGAGTGGGCACCTGTGACCAGCGGGGTCCCGCAGGGGTCAGTCCTAGGACCAGTGCTGTTTCTGGTATTTGTGAACGACATGACGGAAGGAATAGACTCTGAGGTGTCCCTGTTTGCAGATGACGTGAAGTTGATGAGAAGAATTCACTCGATCGAAGACCAGGCAGAACTACAAAGGGATCTGGACAGGCTGCAGACCTGGTCCAGCAATTGGCTCCTGGAGTTCAATCCCACCAAGTGCAAAGTCATGAAGATTGGGGAAGGGCAAAGAAGGCCGCAGACGGAGTACAGTCTAGGGGGTCAGAGACTACAAACCTCACTCAAGGAAAAAGATCTTGGGGTGAGTATAACACCAGGCACATCTCCTGAAGCGCACATCAACCAAATAACTGCTGCAGCATATGGGCGCCTAGCAAACCTCAGAACAGCATTCCGACATCTTAATAAGGAATCATTCAGGACCCTGTACACCGTGTATGTTAGGCCCATATTGGAGTATGCGGCACCAGTTTGGAACCCACACCTAGCCAAGCACGTGAAGAAACTAGAGAAAGTGCAAAGGTTTGCAACAAGACTAGTCCCAGAGCTAAGAGGTATGTCCTACGAGGAGAGGTTAAGGGAAATCAACCTGACGACACTGGAGGACAGGAGAGATAGGGGGGACATGATAACGACATACAAAATACTGAGAGGAATTGACAAGGTGGACAAAGACAGGATGTTCCAGAGATTGGACACAGTAACAAGGGGACACAGTTGGAAGCTGAAGACACAGATGAATCACAGGGATGTTAGGAAGTATTTCTTCAGCCACAGAGTAGTCAGTAAGTGGAATAGTTTGGGAAGCGATGTAGTGGAGGCAGGATCCATACATAGCTTTAAGCAGAGGTATGATAAAGCTCACGGCTCAGGGAGAGTGACCTAGTAGCGATCAGTGAAGAGGCGGGGCCAGGAGCTCGGACTCGACCCCCGCAACCTCAACTAGGTGAGTACAACTAGGTGAGTACACACACACACACACACACACACACACACACACACACACACACACACACACACACACACACACACACACATTGCACCTAGCCTCGCCTCGCCTAGCCTAGCCTAGCCTTGCCTAGCCTAGCCTAGCCTAGCCTAGCCTAGCCTAGCCTAGCCTGCTAGTGTTGCACATGTGTCTTGATCAACTTGATCAACTTGTCGGTATTGTGTATCATTATCATATTTACATTGCCAGACACTGCAACACAACGGTATCTTGGTACAGAGGACATTCGTAATAAAGATACCTAATTGTTGGACATGTCTTACCTAACCTAACCTTGCCAAACCTAATCCAACCTTTCTAGCCTAACCTAACGTTACCTAAGCTAATTTAACCTAGCTTAACTAACCCAACCTTGCCGTGCCTTGCTAAAAATAAATTTAGCTAACTTGTTTTCCTGGATGGGAGGGGAGAGGAGAGGAGGGAGAGGAGAGGAGGGGAGGCGAGGGGAAGAGGAGAGGAGGGGAGGCGAGGGGAAGTGGGAGGGAAGGACAAGTGGGCCGGCAAGTTTTCATGGGAACTTAAAGCTTACAAAAGAGGAGCTTAGTGAAGCTTAAGCTGCAACTCTTTAATAAGTCGCTGAAGTTCAGTAAATAGTGAACTGTTGTTGTTATTGTTTTTCTTGTTACAGGGAAGCGTCAGTCCCATCAGGGTCATACAGTACCTGGGGAATGGGAAGCAGGTCTGTTCCGAGGAATCTGAAGGTTGCTTCACTTCCATGGATCAAGAGCCTTGCACCAGCATTAAGACATCCTTTTATATATATATATATATATATATATATATATATATATATATATATATATATATATAAAATATGTATGTATATATATATATATATATATATATATATATATATATATATATATATATATATATTATATATATATATATATATATATTATATTATATATTATATATATGTGTGTGTGTGTGTGTAAAGTCAGATTAAGTTGTAATAAACTACTGTTAATGAATAAGCAAGTCCTGTAGTCGAAGCGGTAGTGCGCTGGATCTGTCAATCTCAGGACCCCGGTTCGAGCCTCTTGAACAAACATTATATCTCAGTCCACAGCAGGATTCGGACCTGCACAGTGTATCAAGGTGCACAGTACTTTCTCCACTCAGCCAGATCCCAGATATGTATGGGCGCCTAGCCCAAGCCAGACGGTCACTCTCCATACCTCGGGACACCAGGCTAGTGATAAGTTCTTTTATCACATCCTGCCACATGCAGTGAATTTCGAAACACACACACACACACACACACACACACACACACACACACACACACACACACACACACACACACACACACACACACACACACACACACACACATACACACACACACACACACACACACACACACACACACACACACACACACACACACACACACACACACACACACACACACACACACACACACACACACACAACACACACACACATGCACACACATATACAACAGGCCTAGTGTCAAATCGACATGTGCCTAGGACCAAATGGTAACTAACACACACACACACACACACACACACACACACACACACACACACACACACACACACACACACACACACACACACACACACACACTATGACATGGTGACAGCAGTAAGACAAGAGAGAGAGGGGTGGGTGGATTGCATTTTCTTGGACTGCAAGAAGGCGTTTGACACAGTTCCCCACAAGAGATTGGTGCAAAAACTGGAGGACCAAGCAGGGATAACAGGGAAGGCACTACAATGGATCAGGGAATACTTGTCAGGAAGACAGCAGCGAGTCATGGTACGTGGCGAGGTGTCAGAGTGGGCACCTGTGACCAGCGGGGTCCCGCAGGGGTCAGTCCTAGGACCAGTGCTGTTTCTGGTATTTGTGAACGACATGACGGAAGGAATAGACTCTGAGGTGTCCCTGTTTGCAGATGACGTGAAGTTGATGAGAAGAATACACTCGATCGAAGACCAGGCAGAACTACAAAGGGATCTGGACAGGCTGCAGACCTGGTCCAGCAATTGGCTCCTGGAGTTCAATCCCACCAAGTGCAAAGTCATGAAGATTGGGGAAGGGCAAAGAAGGCCGCAGACGGAGTACAGTCTAGGGGGTCAGAGACTACAAACCTCACTCAAGGAAAAAGATCTTGGGGTGAGTATAACACCAGGCACATCTCCTGAAGCGCACATCAACCAAATAACTGCTGCAGCATATGGGCGCCTAGCAAACCTCAGAACAGCATTCCGACATCTTAATAAGGAATCGTTCAGGACCCTGTACACCGTATACGTTAGGCCCATATTGGAGTATGCGGCACCAGTTTGGAACCCACACCTAGCCAAGCACGTAAAGAAACTAGAGAAAGTGCAAAGGTTTGCAACAAGACTAGTCCCAGAGCTAAGAGGTATGTCCTACGAGGAGAGGTTAAGGGAAATCAACCTGACGACACTGGAGGACAGGAGAGATAGGGGGGACATGATAACGACATACAAAATACTGAGGGGAATTGACAAGGTGGACAAAGACAGGATGTTCCAGAGTTTGGACACAGCAACAAGGGGGCACAGTTGGAAGCTAAAGACACAGATGAATCACAGGGATGTTAGGAAGTATTTCTTCAGCCACAGAGTAGTCAGTAAGTGGAATAGTTTGGGAAGCGATGTAGTGGAGGCAGGATCCATACATAGCTTTAAGCAGAGGTATGATAAAGCTCACGGCTCGGGGAGAGTGACCTAGTAGCGATCAGTGAAGAGGCGGGGCCAGGAGCTCGGACTCGACCCCCGCAACCTCAACTAGGTGAGTACAACTAGGTGAGTACACACACACACACACAACACACACACACATGCACACACATATACAACAGGCCTAGTGTCAAATCGACATGTGCCTAGGACCAAATGGTAATTAACACACACACACACACACACACACACACACACACACACACACACACACACACACACACACACACACACACACACACACACACACACACACACAACACACACACACATGCACACACATATACAACAGGCCTAGTGTCAAATCGACATGTGCCTAGGACCAAATGGTAACTAACACACACACACACTCTCTCTCTCTCTCTCTCTCTCTCTCTCTCTCTCTCTCTCTCTCTCTCTCTCTCTCTCTCTCTCTCTCTTTTTCTAGAATTTAACCCCGCCAAATGCAAAGTCATGAAGATCGGAGGAGGGCAAAGAAGACCGCAGGCAGAGTATAGGCTAGGAGGCCAAAGGCTGCAAACCCCACTCAAGGAGAAAGACCTAGGAGTGAGTATAATACCGAGCACATTGCCAGAAGCACACATTAACCAGATAACGGCTGCGGTATATGGGCGCCTGGCAAACCTGCGAATAGCGTTCTGGTACCTCAGTAAGGAATCGTTCAAGACTTTATACACTGTGTACGTCAGGCCCATACTGGAGTACGCAGCACCAGTTTGGAACCCACACCTGGTCAAACACGTCAAGAAATTAAAGAAATTGCAAAGGTTTGCAACAAGGCTAGTTCCAGAGCTAAGGGGAATGTCCTATGAAGAAAGGTTAAGGGAAATCGGTCTGACAACACTGGAGGACAGGAGGGTCAGGGTAGACATGATAACGACATACAAAATACTGCATGGAATAGACAAGGTGGACAGAAATAGGATGTTCCAGAGATGGGACACAAACAAGGGGTCAAAATTGGAAGCTGAAGACTCAGATGAGTCGAAAGGATGTTAGGAAGTATTTCTTAAGTCATAGAGTAGTTAGGAAGTGGAATAGTCTGGCAAGCGATGTAGTGGAGGCAGGAACTATGCATAGTTTTAAGACGAGGTATGATAAAGCTCATGGAGCTGGGGGAGAGAGGACCTAGTAGCGGTCGGTGAAGAGGCGGGGCCAGGAGCTGAGTCTCGACCCCTGCAACCACAATTAGGTGAGCAATTAGGTGAGTGCACATACACGCGCACACACGCACGCACGCATGCACACGCACGCATGCACACGCACGCATGCACACACACACACACACACACACACACACACACACACACACACACACACACACACACACACACACACACACACACACACACACAACCTATACTCCGCAGACAGAGTATAGGCTAGGTGGCCAAAGACTGCAAACCTCGCTCAAGGAGAAAGATCTTGGGGTGAGTACAACACCGAGCACGTCTCCGGAAGCGCACATCAACCAAATAACTGCTGCAGCATATGGGCGCCTGGCAAACCTGAGAACAGCGTTCCGATACCTTCGTAAGGAATCATTGAAGACACTGTACACCTTATACGTCAGGCCCATACCGGAGTATGCAGCACCTGTTTGGAACCCATACTTGATCAAGCACGTCAAGAAATTAGATAAAGTGCAAAGGTTTGCAACAAGGGTAGTTCCAGAGCTAAGGGTAATGTCCTATGAAGAAAGGTTGAGGGGAATCGGCCTGACGACACTGGATGACAGGAGGGTCAGAGGAGACATGATAACAACATACAAAATACTGTTATCAGTCCATCACCCTTAAAGTCGTAGAATTTGAGGTTGTCAGTCCCTCAGCCTGGAGAAGTTCAGTTCCATAGTCAGAAACTATCTGAAGATCAAGCGATAGTGCGGAGACTTAAATACTGTCGGAAGTAGAGGTGCAGAGTAGTAGTAGTAGTAGTGAGAATGTAGCCACTGAGAGGTCATGTCCCTCTCAGATCCAACACTTCTCACTTGAAAAGGTTGTCCAAGGTGTTTTCTGTACCAAGATGCCATGTGTTGCAGTGTCTGACAAGATGAACATCAAAATGGTATTGTCGGTATTGTATACCATTTTGATGTTCATCTTGTCAGACACTGCAACACATGGCATCTTGGTACAGAAAACACCTTGGACAACCTTTTCAAGTGAGAAGTGTTGGATCTGAGAGGGACATGACCTCTCAGTGGCTACATTCTCACTGCTACTACTACTACTACTCTGCACCTCTCCTTCCGACAGTATTCAAGTCTCCGCACTGTCGCTTGATCTTCAGATAGTTCCTGACTATGGAACTGAACTTCTCCAGGCTGAGGGACTGACAAATACAAAATACTGCATGGAATAGACAAGGTGGACAAAGACAGGATGTTCCAGAGAGGGGACACAGAAACAAGGGGTCACAATTGGAAGTTGAAGACCCAGATGAGTCAAAGGGATGTTAAGAAGTATTTCTTCAGTCACAGAGTAGTCAGAAAGTGGAACAGCCTAGCAAGTGAGGTAGTGGAGGTGTCGGGAGGGTTCGTGGAGATGTGATGGTTGGAGTTAAACACAATCGTTGGATGGTAACACATATTAGCAGTGTGAGAGGGGAGAGGCCCAACCTGCCTGTGTTGGCCGTAGACCTAAGCGTGGAGAACTGAGAGAGTTACAGCGATTCTCACGCACACATGCGCATCACGTGACGTCACACATGCTAGTCGCTGAGCCTACTCAAAGGGAGCCTAAATAAATACATGGCTGATACGATCTACAATATACTACACAAGTATATAGGGAATTCAGTAGCTATACTGACAGAGGCAGGAATCATACATAGCTTCAAGATGAGTTATGATAAAGCTCATGGGGCAGGGAGAGAGAGGACCTAGTAGCACTCGGTGAAGAGGCGGGGCCAGGAGCTGAGTCTCGACCCCTGCAACCACAATTAGGTGAGTACAATTAGATGAGTACACACGCATACACACACACACACACACACACACACACACACACACACACACACACACACACACACACACACACACACACACACACACACACACACACACACACAGTAGTAGAGCTACAAGTGGATAAGGTAACAGGAATTGAATGGGAAAAGCCAAACTACAAAAGGATGACTACACAGGTATGAGGAACTTCCTGCAGGAGGTTCAGTGGGACAGAGAACTGGTAGGAAAATCAGTAAACGAGATGATGGAATATGTAACAACAAAGTGCAAGGAGGCAGATGAAAGGTTTGTTCCCAAGGGAAATAGAAATAATAGGAAGACCAAAGTGAGTCCTTGGTTTACCCGAAGGTGTAGGGAGGCAAAAACTAAGTGCACCAGAGAATGGAAAAGGTACAGAAGAGCCAGAAACGAGTATGCACAGATAAGGAGGGAGGTCCAGCGACAGTACGAGAAGGACATAGCATCGAAAGTCAAGTCTGACCCGAAACTTCTGTATAGCCACATTAGGAGGAAGACAACAGTCAAAGACCAGGTGATAAGGCTGAGGAAAGAAGGTGGGGAACTCACAAGAAACGATCAAGAAGTATGTGAGGATCTCAATATGAGATTTAAGGAAGTATTTACAGTGGAGACAGGAAGGCCTGTGGGGGGACAGAACAGAGGGGGACACCAGCAAGGAATATACCAACAAGTGTTGGATGACGTACATACAAATGAGGAAAAGGTGAAGAAGCTGCCAAGTGACATCATGGCAATGGGACAGGACAACATTTCCCCGTGGGTCCTTAGAGAGGGAGCGGATATGCTGTGTGTGCCACTTACCACAATCTTCAACACATCCCTGGAAATTGGGCAACTACGGGAGGTATGGAAGACGGCAAATGCAGTTCCCATTTTTAAAAAAGGAGACAGAAAAGAGGCACTAAACTATAGACCTGCGTCACTGACGTGTATAGTATGCAAAGTTATGGAGAAGATTATCAGGAGGAGAGTGGTGGAGCACCTGGAACGGAACAAGAGTATAAATGCCAACCAGCACAGATTCATGGAAGGCAAATCCTGTGTCACAAACCTTCTGGAGTTTTATGATAAAGTAACAGAAGTAAGACACGAGAGAGAGGGGTGGGTTGATTGCATCTTCTTGGACTGCAAGAAGGTCTTTGACACAGTTCCTCACAAGAGATTAGTGCAGAAGCTAGAGAATCAGGCGCATATAACAGGAAGGGCACTGCAATGGATCAGAGAATACCTGACAGGGAGGCAACAACGAGTCATGGTACGTGATGAGGTATCACAGTGGGCACCTGCGACGAGCGGGGTCCCACAGGGTCGGTCCTAGGACCAGTGCTATTTTTGGTATATGTGAACGACATGATGGAAGGGTTAGACTCAGAAGTGTCCCTGTTCGCAGATGATATGAAGTTAATGAGGAGAATTAAATCAGATGAGGATCAGGCAGGACTTCAGAGACCTGGACAGACTGGACACCTGGTCCAGCAACTGGCTTCTCGAATTTAACCCCGCCAAATGCAAAGTCATGAAGATCGGGGAAGGGCACAGAAGACCGGAGATGGAGTGTAGGCTAGGTGGCCAAAGACTGCAAACCTTGCTCAAAGAGAAAGATCTTGGGGTGAGTATAACACCGAGCATGTCTCCGGAAGCACACATCAACCAGATAACTGCTGCAGCATATGGGCGCCTGGCAAACCTGAGAACAGCGTTCCGATACCTTAGTAAGGAATCGTTCAAGACACTGTACACCGTGTACGTCAGGCCCATACTGGAGTATGCAGCACCTGTTTGGAACCCGCACTTGATCAAGCACGTCAAGAAATTAGAGAAAGTGCAAAGGTTTGCGACAAGGTTAGTTCCAGAGCTAAGGGGAATGTCCTATGAAGAAAGGTTAAGGGAAATCGGCCTGACGACACTGGAGGACAGGAGGGTCAGGGGAGACATGATAACGACATAAAATACTGCGCGGTATAGACAAGGTGGACAAAGACAGGAGGTTCCAGGGAGGGGACACAGAAACAAGAGGTCACAATTGGAAGTTGAAGACTCGGATGATAGAGGCGGGAACCATACATAGTTTTAAGACGAGGTTTGATAAAGCTCATGGAGCAGGAAGAGAGAGGACCCAGTAGCAACCAGTGAGGAGGCGGGGCCAGGAGCTAAGACTCGACCCCTGCAACCACAAATAGGTGAGTACACACACACACCTCATTCAAGGAGAAAGATCTTGGGGTGACCATAACACCGAGCACATGTCAGGAAGCACACATCAACCAGATACTGGTGCAGCATATGGGCGCCTGGCAAACCTGAGAATAGCTTTCTGATACCTCAGTAAGGAATCGTTCAAGACACTGTACACCGTGTATGTCAGGCCCATACTGGAGAATGCAGCACCAGTTTGGAACCCACTCCTGGTCAGGCACGTCAAGGAATTAGGGAAAGTGCAAAGGTTTGCAACAAGGCTAGTTCCAGAGCTAAGGGGAATGTCCTACAAAGAAAGGTTAAGGGAAATCGGCCCGACGACACTGGATGACAGGAAAGTTAGTGTAGACGATAACGACATACATACTGCGAATAATAGATAAAGTGGACAGAGACAGGATGTTCCAAAGATGGGACACAGAAACATAGGGTCACAATTGGAAGTTGAAGACTCAGATGAGTCAGAGGGATATCAGGAAGTATTTCTTCAGTCATAGAGTTGTCAGGAAGTGGAATAGTTTGGCAAGTGATGTACTGGAGGCAGGAACCATACATAGTTTTAGGCGAGGTATGATAAAGCTCATGGAGCAGGGAGAGAGAGGACCTAGTAGCAGTCAGTGAAGAGGCGGGGCCAGGAGCTGATTCTCGACCCCTGCAACCACAAATAGGTGAGTACACACACACAGTATCATGTGGGGTTCGAACACGTGGATTGGGTAAAGAAATACTCACGTAGGCTGGAAGTACGTATATTGGAACTGAAAGTATGTAAGCGCCAAACAGCCGGCCTGCCTCTCTGCTCACTCTCAACAGACTAACTAACCCCAGTACCCATATGTGAGGGGGTGTTTTGAAATACTGCTGTGGTCAGCACAATGAATACAGACAGTGATTCACGCAGAGACGGTTGGTAGTGAGTCATCTACTGGTACACTGGTTACTGGTAACTGGTTACTACTACTGAGAACAGTGTTGGACGCAATACATACAACTGAGGAAGAAGTGAAGAGGCTGCAAAGCGAGCTTAATACCTCTAAGGCAATGGGGTCGGATAACATCTCTCGATGGGTCCTGAGAGAGGGAGCAGAGGCGCTATGTGTTCCACTAACAACAATCTTCACTATCGAAACAGGGCAACTACCTGAGGTATGGAAGACAGCAAAGGAGACAGGCACGAAGCATTCAACTACAGACCAGTGTCACTGACATGTATGGTATGCAAAGTCATGGAGAAGATTATCAGGAGAAGAGTGGTGGAGCATTTAGAAAGGAATGAGCTTAGTGACAACCAGCACGGTTTCAAGGATGGGAAATCCTGTGTCACAAACCTGCTGGAGTTTTATGACAGGGTGACAGCAGTAAGACAAGAGAGATGGGTGGGTAGATTGCGTTTTCTTGGACTGTATGACGGCATTTGACAGTTCTATTCAAGAGATTAGTGCAAAAGCTAGAGGACCAGGCAGGGCTAATAGGGAAGGAACTGCAATGGATCACGGAATACCTGTCAGGAAGACAACAGCGAGTCACGGTACGTGACGAAGTGTCAGAGTGGGTGCCTGTGACGAGCGGAGTTCCACAGGGGTCATTTCTAGGACCGATGCTGTTTATGGTATATAACGAAATGACTGAAGGCATAGACTCAGAAGTGTCACTGTTTGCAGATGATATGAAGTTGATGAGAAGAATTGAATCAAGGAACAGGCAGAATTACAAAGGGATCTGGACAGGCTGCGACCTGGTCCAGAAACTGGCTCCTGGAGTTCAACCCTACCAAGTGCAAAGTCATGAAGATTGGGGAAGAGCAAAGAAGACTGAAGACGGAGAACAGTCTAAGGGGAGCCAGAGACTACAAACCTCACTCAAGAAAAAGGATCTTGAGGTGAGTATAACACCGGGCACATCTCCTGAGTCGCACATCACCCAGATAACTGCTGCAGCATACGGGCGCTTAACAAACCTAAGAATAGCATTCCGACATCTCAATAAGGAATTGTTCAGGACCCTGTACACCGTGTACGTTACGCCTACTTTGGAGTATACAGCACCAGTTTAGAACTCACACCAAGCCAAGCACGTAAGGAAATTAGAGAAAGTGCAAAGGTTTTTAACAAGACTACGAGGAGAGGCTAATGGAAATCGACCTGACTACACTGGAGGACAGAAGAGATAGGGGGGAATATGATAACGACATATAAAATACTGAGATGAATCGACAAGGTGGACAGAGACAGGATGTTCCAGAGATGGGACACAGCAACAAGGGGTCACAGTTGGAAGTTGAAAATTCAGATGCATCACAGGGATGTTAGGAAGTATTTCTTCAGTCACATAGTTGTCAGGAAGTGGAATAGTCTGGAAAGTGATGTAGTGGAGGCAGGATCCATACATAGCTCTAAGAAGAGGTATGATAAAGCTCATAGAGCAGGAAGAGAGACCTAGTAGCAGCCAGTGAAGAGGCGGGGCCAGGAGCTGTGACTCGACTCCTGCAACCACAACAACTAGGTGAGCACACACACACACGACACTGGAGGACAGGAGGGTCAGGGGAGACATGATAACGACATATAAAATACTGGGTGGAATAGACAAGGTGGACAAAGACAGGATATTCCAGGGAGGGGACACAGAAACAAGAGGCCACAATTGGAAGTTGAAGACACAAATGAGTCAGAGAGATATTAGGAAGTATTTCTTCAGTCATAGAGTTGTAAGGCAGTGGAATAGCCTAGAAAATGACGTAGTGGAGGCAGGAACCATACACAGTTTTAAGACGAGGTTTGATAAAACTCATGGAGCGGGGAGAGAGAGGGCCCAATAGCAACCGGTGAAGAGGCGGGGCCAGGAGCTAAGACTCGACCCCTGCAACCACAAATAGGTGAGTACACTACCGAGCACATCTTTTGAGGCGCACATCAACCAGGTAACTATTGCAGCATATGGGCGCCTGACAAACCTAAGAATATATTCTTAGGTTTGCTATATAGCGTTCCGATACCTCAGTAAGAAATCGTTCAAGACTCTGTACAGCGTGTACGTCAGGCCCGTATTGGAGTATGTAGCACCAATTTGGAACCCACAGCTGGTCAAGCACGTCAAGAAATTAGAGAGTGTGCAAAGGTTTGCAACAAGACTAGTACCAGAGCTAAGGGGAATGTCCTACGAAGAAAGGTTAAGGAAAATCAGCACTGGAGGACAGGAGTGTTAGGGAAGACATGATAACGACATATAAAATACTGCGAGGAATTGACAAAGTGGACAAAGACAGGATGTTCCAGAGATGGAACTCAGAAACAAGGGATAACAATTGGAAGTTGAAGACTCAGATGAGTCAAAGGGATGTTAGGAAGTATTTCTTCAGTCATAGAGTTGTTAGGAAGTGGAATAGTCTGGAAAGTGACGTAGTGGAGACAGGAACCATACATAGTTTTAAGACGAGGTATGATAAAGCTCATGGAGAAGAGAGATGGATGACCTAGTAGCAATCACTGAATAGGCGGGGCCAGGAGCTATAAATCGACCCCTGCAACCACAACTAGGTGAGTATGCACACACACACACACACACACACACACACACACACACACATATATATATATATATATATATATATATATATATATATATATATATATATATATATATATATATATATATATATATATATATATATATATATATAGTGGACTCTCAACCAACGGCATTAATCCGTTCGAGAGGGCTTGCCGTTGGTCGAGTTTATTTTCCTCATAAGAAATAATGGAAATAGAATTAATCCGTTCATAAAAATTACATGAAATATACATTTCCTTATATGGAAAGGAATGGGACATGCAAAATAAGCAATAATTAAATGCCACTTACCTTTATTGTAGAGTTGTTGATGAGTGATGTGCCAGCAGCAGGGGAAATTCAGAATTGTCTGTTGCTTGGAAGTCCTTCTAGAAGGAGAATCCCCTTCCAGAAGGACTTCAGGTACCAAGTCCTTTGGTGGGGTTACCTCCCTCCTTGGTTTTTTTAATGCCACTAGGACCAGCTTGAGAGTCACTGGACCCCTATCACACAAAATAGCTGTCCAGAGAGCTCTGTTTCTCACGTGCCCTTAGGATTTCCCTAAAATGAAACACAAGAGTGTCATTGTACATGTTGCCAATGCAGCTTGCAACTTCGGTGACAGGATAAAATTCTTCGATAAATGCTTGCACCTTTGTAAACATTGAACACATTTCCCTAATCCTTGATGAAGTCATCTTCCTCTGTCTCTCTTCATCTTGCTCTGAAGAACATTCCTGAGATGTGATCTGTTGCTGTTGCTTCTGAAGCTCTTGCAGGTCTGCAGTGGTTAGTTCTTCCCCGTTGTTCTGCACCAACTCTTCCACATCCTCGTCAAAAACCTCCAACCCCAAGGACTTCCCCAGTGACACAATAGCTTCCACTACTGGCATAGCCTCCTGAGGGTTAGCCCCAAATCCTTCAACATCCCTCTGTTCTACACATTCTGGCCACAGTTTCCTCCAAGCAGAGTTCAAGGTCCTCTTAGTCACTCCCTCCCAAGCCTTACCTATGAGGTTTACACAACTGAGCATATTGAAGTGATCTTTCCAAAACTCTCTTAGGGTCAATTGAGTGTCTGAGGTCACTTCAAAGCATTTTTGAAACACTGCTTTTGCGTAGAGTTTTTTGAAGTTTGAAATGACCTGCTGGTCTATGGGCTGGAGGAGAGGAGTTGTATTAGGAGGCAAAAGCTTCACCTTAATGAAACCAAACTCCCCTGCAATTTCCTCTTGCAAGTAGTGAGGATGAGCAGGAGCATTGTCCATTACCAGGAGGCACTTGAGTGGCAATTTCTTTTCCTGGAGGTATTTTGTCACAGTGGGGCCAAACACACCATAAAATCAGTCCAAGAAAAATACCCTAGTGACCCATGCCTTACTGTTTGATCTCCACAGCACACACAAATTACCCTTGATGATATTGTTTTTCTTGAACACTCTGGGAGTTTCAGAGTGATACACCAATAAAGGCTTCACTTTGCAATCATCACTAGCATTATTACACAACATTAATGTCAGCCTGTCTTTCATAGGCTTATGTCCTGGGAGTGCCTTTCCTCCCGAGTAATGTAGGTCCTGTTTGGCATTTTCTTCCAAAACAGATCTGTTTCCTCATAATTAAACACTTGTTCAGGTTTTAAGTTTTCAGTCTCTATGTATTCCTTAAAGTCCTTCACATATTTTTGAGCCACATTTTTGTCTGTACTGGCTACCTCACCATGCCTTACCACACTGTGTATGCCATTATGAATCTTAAATCTCTCAAACCAGCCTTTGTTGGCTTTAAATTCATCAGCAGAGCATTGTTCCAAAGTTTGAAACAATGCTCTTCTCCAGACTGAGGGACTGACCACCTCAAAACTTTAAGGGTGATGGACTGATTACATCGTCTTCAAGTCTCTTCTGCTTCTATCAACTTTTCTGTACTCGACTGAAGAAGCCTACTGTGTAGGCGAAACGTTTCGAAATAAAGATACCTAACTGTTGCATATGTGTCTTACCTAACAATCTGTCGGTATTTTATACCATTTTAATGTTCATATATATATATATATATAAGAACATAAGAAAGGAGGAACACTGCAGCAGGCCTGTTGGCCCATACTAGGCAAGTCCTTTACAATTCATCCCACTAACAAACATTTGACCAACCCAATTTTCAATGCCACCCAAGAAACAAGCTCCGATGTGCAAGTCCCACTCAAATCCAACCCCTCCCACTCATGTACTTATCCAACCTAAATTTGAAACTACCCAAAGTCCCAGCCTCAATAACCCAACTAGGTAGACTGTTCCACTCATCAACTACCCTATTTCCAAACCAATACTTTCCTATGTCCTTTCTAAATCTAAATTTATCTAATTTAAATCCATTACTGCGGGTTCTCTCTTGGAGAGATATCCTCAAGACCTTGTTAATATCCCCTTTATTAATACCTATCTTCCACTTATACACTTCGATCAGGTCTCCCCTCATTCTTCGTCTAACAAGTGAATGTAACCTAAGAGTCTTCAATCTTTCTTCATAAGGAAGATTTCTAATGCTATGTATTAATTTAGTCATCCTACGCTGATTGTTTTCTAACGAATTTATGTCCATTCTGTAATATGGAGACCAGAATTAAGCTGCATAATCTAGATGAGGCCTTACTAATGATGTATAAAGCTGCAGTATGACCTCTGGACTTCTGTTGCTTACACTTCTTGATATAAATCCCAGTAATCTATTTGCCTTATTACGTACGCTTAGGCATTGCTGTCTTGGTTTAAGGTTGCTGCTTACCATAACCCCCAAGTCCTTTTCGCAATCTGTATGGCTAAGTTCTACATTATTTAACTTATAAGTGCTAGGGTTATGGACACTCCCGAGCTTCAGAACCTTGCATTTATCTACATTGAACTGCATCTGCCACTTTTCTGACCAAGAATAGAGTTTGTCTAAATCCTCCTGAAGTTCCCTAACATCTACGTTTGAATCAGTTATCCTACCTATCTTCGTGTCATCGGCGAATTTGCTCATATCACTAGTAATTCCTTCATCAAGATCATTGATATATATTATAAACAACAACGCGCCCAAGACTGATCCCTGTGGAACGCCACTTGTTACTGATCCCCACTCGGATTTAACCCCATTTATGGACACTCTCTGCTTCCTGTCTGTGAGCCATGATTCGATCCACGAGAGCACCCTTCCCCCAATGCCATGAGCTGCTACTCTCTTCAACAGTCTTTGGTGCGGAACTTTATCAAATGCCTTACTAAAATCTAAGTAAATAATATCAAATTCTTTATCGTGGTCAACAGCCTCAAAAGCTTTACTGAAGAAAGTTAATAAATTAGTTAGACAAGACCGGCCTCTTGTGAATCCATGCTGAGTATCATTAATCAAGCTATGCTTATCGAGATGGCTTCTTATAATTTGAGCTATAATTGACTCTAGTAATTTGCCTACAATTGAGGTCAGGCTTATTGGGCGGTAATTTGACGGTAACGACTTGTCCCCTGTTTTAAAAATAGGAATTACATTAGCCATCTTCCACATATCAGACACTACACCTGTTTGAAGAGATAAATTAAAAATATTAGTTAATGGTTCACAGACTTCCATTTTGCATTCCTTTAGAACCCTTGAAAAAACCTCATCAGGACCCGGTGACTTACTTTGCTTCAGTCGGTCTATCTGCTTCACAACCATTTCACTAGTGACTGTGATGTTACATAATTTATCTTCTTCTGGCCTACTATAAAAATTAATATTATTAGTGTCTTCCTGTGTAAAAACCGAGAGAAAACAATTATTTAAAATCGAGCACATTTCATTCTCTTTGTCAGTAAGATGCTCATAGTTATTTTTAAGGGGACCTGTCTTATCTCTGACTTTTGTTCTATATACCTGGAAAAAACTTTTTGGGTTAGTTTTAGAATCCCTAGCAACTTTAATTTCATAGTCCCTTTTAGCTTTTCTTATCCCCTTTTTAATGTCCCTCTTAATGTCAATATACTGATTCATACGATGACCCTCGCCTCTTTTGATACGCCTATAAATTCCTTTCTTATGCCCTAGTAGATATTTCAGCCTATTATTCATCCATTTTGGGTCATTTCTATTTGATCTAATTTCTTTATAAGGGATAAACGTTCTTTGAGCAGCATGTATTGTGTTCAGAAAACTGTCATATTGATAGCTCTCTTCGTTACCCCAGTCAACAGATGATAAGTGTTCTCTAAGCCCATCGTAATCTGCTAAGCGAAAATCTGGGACTGTTACTGAGTTATCCCTACTATCATACTTCCATTCAATTCTAAATGTAATTGATTTGTGGTCGCTAGCACCCAGTTCCTCTGAAACTTCTAAATTATTAACAAGGGATTCATTGTTTGCCAGAACTAAGTCAAGCAGGTTATTACCCCTTGTAGGTTCTGTCACAAACTGCTTCAGAAAACAATCCTGAACTACTTCTAAGAATTCGTATGATTCTAAATTCCCAGTCAAGAAATTCCAGTCAATATGACTAGAGTTAAAGTCTCCTAGAATTACTACATTATCGTGCCCTGTGGCCCTAACAATTTCCTCCCATAGTAGTCTCCCCTGGTCCCTATCTAAATTTGGGGGACGGTATATCACACCTAAAATTAATTTTTCATGCCCCTCTGAAAATTCTATCCAAACAGACTCTGTATGTGTTACTTCAGACCTAATACCCGTTTTTATGCAACAGTTCAAGCGATCTCGGATATACAATGCCACCCCACCCACCTTCCCGATACTTCTATCTACTTGGAACAATTTAAAACCCTGAATGTGACATTCTGCAGGCATGTCCCGACTTTTTGAATTAAACCACGTCTCAGTAATGGCAAATACATCTATGTTACCTGCACTAGCAACTAGTCTCAACTCGTCCATCATATTCCTAGCACTGCGACTATTTGTGTAATAAATACTTAAAGACCCTCCTCTCTCTTTACCCTTCCTGCTCCTTTCTGTTATTCCACTAAACCTATTACTGTCCTTGTCAATTAGTGCCACTGGCTTTCCAATATCCACCTCATTTTGCCTATTACTAGTTCTCCTAGTACTCATATTACTACCCTGAGACTTCACAGTTTTCCCGCCAAAACCCATACCACTAACTATTCCTAGTTTAAAGACCTAACAGCTCCCTCCACTGCGTTGGCCAGTGCTCCCACCCCACACCTAGATAAGTGAACCCCATCCCTGGCATACATGTCATTTCTGCCATAGAAGAGGTCCCAGTTGTCAATGAATGTTACCGCATTTTCCTTACAGTATTTGTCCAGCCAGCAATTGACACCAATTGCTCTGGACAACCATTCATTTCCAACTCCTCTCCTTGGCAAAATGCCGCATATGACAGGTTTCCCACACTTCCTCCTAATTATCTCTATTGCTGACCTATACCTGCTAATCAGGTCTTCACTCCTACGTCTGCCAACATCGTTGCCTCCAGCACTGAGACAGATAATAGGATTGCTCCCATTACCTCTCATGATGTCATCCAGACGGCTAACAATATCCTTCATTCCAGCCCCAGGAAAACACACTCTCTACCTCCTACTCCTATCCTTCAAGCAGAATGCCCTATCCATGTACCTAATCTGGCTATCCCCAACAACAACAATGTTTTTACCTTCCTTGGCGTCGTCCGTCGTGATGCTCCGAGTAGTCAACTCACATTCGCCAGGTAGCATTACACCACTTGTAGAATTCGTCAAGACGTTCTCGATGGTCTTCGTTGGGGTTTCTAGGGATGTCTCACTCACGTCTGCCAATGCTTCTTTGGTGCTCGTTGTGGCATTCCCAGTAGAACACTCACATTCGTCAGGTAGCACCGAGAATGGGTTGGAAGTTTCCACGGCAGTCTTCTTGTTTCTCGTTGTTTCTGCCTCTCCAACCGTTTTCTTAATCTTCAGCTTGGTTCCATGTTGCCCGGCCACTGACCAAGCTCCCCTCCTAACCTGGGGACTCACAACAGGACGACTACTACGAATCCTCTTGTTCTCTTCCGTCAATCGCCGTATCTCCATCATAGCAACTCTGAGCTCTTCTCTCAGCTGCTGGTAAAGTTGCTCAAGAGAGGGCATCCTGGTTCAGATTCACAGAGAGCACACAAACAGGTCTTCACAGAGCTAAGTACACGTCACCACTAAGTACACGTCACCACTGACTAAGTACACGTCACCACTGCTAAGTACACGTACATGAAAATGGTATACAATACCGACAGGTTGGTAGGTAAGACACATAGGCAACAGTTTGGGAAACTGTTGCCTATATATATATATATATATATATATATATATATATATATATATATATATATATATATATATATATATATATATATATATATATATATATTATGTTGAAGGATAAGCTATGGCAGGAAAAGAGGAACTGTAAATGTATTAATTCAAGGATTATGTGGAGTAAAATAAAGGTTGGATGTGAAAAGTGGGTTATAGTAAGCGTATATGCACCTGAAGAAGTGTAGAGGAGAGAGAGAGAGAACATAAGAGCATAAGGAGGAACACTGCAACAGGCCTACTGACCCATGCAGAGCAGGTCCATGTCCCCCCCCCCAGATTAGCCCAATGACCCACCCAGTCTGGTCACCTCCAGCAAAGGAAGGACCACGGCACCAGACCCAGCAGCACAAGCTAGTCAGGTCCAACTCACACCCACCCACACCCACTCATGTATTTATCTAACCTATTTTTAAAACTACACAACGTTTTAGACTTAATAACTGTACTCGGGAGTGTGTTCCACTCATCCACAACTCTATTACCAAACCAGTGCTTTCGTATATTCTTCCCGAATCTGAATTTTTCTATCCTAGGATAGATAGGATAAGTAAGTGTATAAGTGGAAGATAGGTATTAATAAAGGGGATATTAATAAGGTCTTGAGGATATCTCTCCAAGAGAGAACCCGCAGTAATGGATTTAAATTAGATAAGTTTAGATTTAGAAAGGACATAGGAAAGTATTGGTTTGGAAATAGAGTAGTTGATGAGTGGAAAAGTCTACCTAGTTGGGTTATTGAGGCTAGGACTTTGGGTAGTTTCAAATTTAGGTTGGATAAGTACATGAGTGGGAGGGGTTGGATTTGAGTGGGACTTGCACATCAGAGCTTATTTCCTGGGTAGCATTGAAAATTGGGTTGGTCAAATGTTTTGTTAATGGGATGAATTGTAAAGGACCTGCCTAGTATGGGCCAACAGGCCTGCTGCAGTGTTCCTCCTTTCTTATGTTCTTATGTTCTTAACTTGAAACCATTGCTGCGAGTCCTGTCTTGGCTGGAAATTTTCAGCACGCTATTTACATCCCCTTTATTTATTCCTGTTTTCCATTTATGTACCTCAATCATATCCCCCCTAATTCTATGCCTTTCGAGAGAGTGCAGATTCAGGACCCTCAGTCTATCCTCATAGGGAAGATTTCTGATACATGGGATCATCTTTGTCATCCTCGTCTGTACGTTTTCCAGAGCATTTATATCCATTCTGTAATACGGTGACCAGAACTGAGCAGCATAGTCTGAATGAGGCTTAACCAAGGATATATAGAGTTGAAGAACAACCTGAGGACAGGTATTATTTATACTTCTAGATATGAAGCCAAGAATTCTGTTAGCTTTATTGCAAACACTAATGCACTGTTGTCTTGGTTTTAGATTACTGCTAACCAGAACTCCTAAATCCTCTTCGCAATCAGTAGTATTAAGATCTACATTATTTAGTTTATATGTGGCATGGTTATTTTCCTGTCCAACATTTAGAACTTTGCATTTGTCTATATTAAACTGCATCTGCCACTTCTCCGACCATTGCATCAGTCTATTCAAATCATCCTGGAGTGCTGTAGTGTCCTCATTAGAATGAATTGGACGGCCTATTTTGGTGTCATCAGCAAATTTGCTTATGTCGCTATTTATTCCCTCATCTATGTCGTTTATGTAAATTGTGAACAACAACGTGCCCAACACTGACCCCCGAGGAACACCGCTTGTGACGTGCCCCCATTCTGATTTCTCCCCATTTATGCAAACTCTCTGCTGCCTATTTGTCAGCCATGCCTCTACCCAGGAAGAAATTTCTCCTATTCCGTGTGCCTTAAGTTTCCTCAATAGCCTCTGATGTGGAACTCTATCGAAAGCCTTACTGAAGTCCATATACACAATATCATATTCATTACCATGATCTGCCTCCTCAAACACCTTAGTGAAAAATGTTAGTAAATTCGTAAGACAGGAACGCCCCTGTGTTGAGATTCATTAATCAGTCTGTTCCTATCAAGATGGCTACAAATTGCTTCGGCAATTATTGATTCCATAAATTTTCCCACTATGGAGGTAAGGCTTATTGGTCTATAGTTCGAAGCCAAAGACCTGTCAACTGCCATGTAAATAGGTATTACATTTGCCATTTTCCACTTAACAGGCACTATGCCAGTTTGTAGTGATATGTTAAAAAGATTAGCCAAAGGTATGCTAAGTTCCTCTTTGCATTCCTTTAACACCCTTACAAAGAGTTCATCAGGGCCTGGGGATTTGTTAGGTTTTAGTTTCTCTATTTGTCTGAGGACCATGTCACTGGTTACCGCAATCGTGCATAGTTTATTATCGTCCTGTTCTACATAATCTATTATTTCAGGAATATCGCTAGTATTTTCCTGGGTGAAAACTGAGAGGAAGTAGGTACTAAGAATGTCACACATATCCTTATCACTGTCAGTGATCTGACCAGAGTTACTCTTAAGTGGGCCAATCTTGTCCCTAATCTTACTTCTGTATACCTGAAAGAACCCTTTTGGGTTAGTCTTTGAATCCCTTGCGACCTTAGCCTCATAATTCCTTTTTGCTTTTCTTATTCTTTTTTTTATTTCTCTCTTTAATTAAATATATTGATTTCTTAACTGCCCATCCCCTCTTTTGATACGCCTATATATGCCTCTCTTTTGACCAGTGAGATGTTTCAATCTATTGTTCATCCATTTGGGATCATTTTTGTTAGATCTAATTACCCTACTCGGAACAAAAGTTGTCTGGGCAGCTAGAACTATGCTCTGAGAAACGTCATGTTAGCAACCAAGATCACCTACCTGACCCATAGTCAGGACATCCCAATTTAGCCCACCCAGGTAATTTTTCAGTCCCATGAAGTCCTCCAAGCGAAAATCTGGGACAGAGATTTGATTGCAGTTATCTGGGTGATTCCATGATATATTGAAACTAAGTGATTTGTGATAACTTTCCCCAAGCTCATCATTAACCTCAAGATTATTAATTAGTGAATCTTTGTTGGCAAGGACCAAGTCAAGCAGATTGTTTCCTCTAGTTGGTTCCGTCACAACCTGTTCTAAAAAGCAGTCCTGAACCGTATCAAGAAAGTCACTAGACTCAAGATTTCCTGTCATATTGTTCCAATCAATTTGTCTAAAGTTAAAATCTCCCATTATCACAACATTTTCATATCTAGATTCCTTATGAATTTCGTCCCATAACAGCTTACTGCACGGGAAATGTTGAGTGAATGCATGGGGAGTTTTGAACCAAGTGTGAGAGTACTTTTGGTTGGGGATTTCAATGCTAAAGTGGGTAAAAATGTTGTGGAGGGAGTAGTAGGTAAATTTGGGGTGCCAGGGGTAAATGAAAATGGGGAGCCTTTAATTGAGCTATGTGTAGAAAGAGGTTTGGTAATAAGTAATACATATTTTATGAAAAAGAGGATAAATAAATATACACGGTATGATATAGTATGTAATGAAAGTAGTTTGTTAGATTTTGTATTGGTGGATAAAAGGTTGATGGGTAGACTCCAGGATGTACATGTTTATAGAGGGGCAACTGATATATCTGATCATTTACTTGTAGCTACAGTTAGAGTAAGAGGTTGATGGGACAAGAGGGAAATGGCAACAACAAGTAAGAGGGAGGTGAAAGTGTATAAACTAAGATATAAGCAACTATTGGCAGAAAGGTGGGCTGGTGCAAGTATGAGTAGTGGGGGGGGGGGGGTTGAAGAGGGTTGGATTAGTTTAAAAAATGCAGTATTAGAATGTGGGGCAGAAGTTTGTGGTTATAGGAGGGTGGGGGCAGGAGGAAAGAGGAGTGATTGGTGGAATGAAGTAAAGGGTGTGATAAAAGAGAAAGAGGTAGCTTATGAGAGGTTTTTACAAAGCAGAAGTGTTGTAAGAAGAGTAGAGTATATGGAGAGTAAAAGAAAGGTGAAGAGAGTGCAAAAGGAGAGCAGATGATAGAGTGGGAGAGGCACTGTCAAGAAATTTTAATGAAAATAAGAAAATTTTTTGGAGTTAAACAAGTTAAGAAAGCCTAGGGAACGAATGGATTTGTCAGTTAAAAACAGAGTAGGGGAGTTAGTAGATGGGGAGATGGAGGTATTGGGTAGATGGCAAGAATATATTGAGGAACTTTTAAATGTCAGTGAAGAAAGGGAGGCGGTAATTTTATGCACTGGCCAGGGAGGTATACAATCTTTTAGGAGTGAAGAAGAGCAGGATGTGAGTGTAGGGGAGGTACGTGAGGCATTACGTAGAATGAAAGGGGGTAAAGCAGCTGGAACTCATGGGATCATGACAGAAATGTTAAAAGCAGGGGGGGGATATAGTGTTGGAGTGGTTGGTATTTTTGTTTAATAAATATATGAAAGAGGGGAAGGTACCTAGGGATTGGCGGGGAGCATGTATAGTCCCTTTATATAAAGGGAAGGGGGACAAAAGAGATTGTATAAATTATAGAGGAATAAGTTTACTGAGTATACCAGGAAAAGTGTACGGTAGGGGTATTATTGAAAGAATTAGAGGTAAGACAGAATGTAGGATTGCAGATGTGCAAGGAGGTTTTAGAGTGGGTAGGGGATGTATAGATCAAGTGTTAACATTGAAGCATATATGTGAACAGTATTTAGATAAAGGTAGAGAAGTTTTTATTGCATTTATGGATTTAGAAAAGGCATATGATAGAGTGGATAGGGGAGCAATGTGGCAGATGTTGCAAGTATATGGAATAGGTGGTAAGTTACTAAATGCTGTAAAGAGTTTTTATGAGGATAGTGAGGCTCAGGTTAGGGTGTGTAGAAGAGAGGGAGACTACTTCCCGGTAAAAGTAGGTCTTAGACAGGGATGTGTAATGTCACCATGGTTGTTTAATATATTTATAGATGGGGTTGTAAAAGAAGTAAATGCTAGGGTGTTCGGGAGAGGGGTGGGATTAAATTATGGGGAATCAAATACAAAATAGGAATTGACACAGTTACTTTTTGCTGATGATACTGTGCTTATGGGAGATTCTAAAGAAAAATTGCAAAGGTTAGTGGACGAGTTTTGGGAGTGTGTGTAAAGGTAGAAAGTTGAAAGTGAACATAGAAAAGAGTCAGGTGATGAGAGTATCAAATGATTTAGATAAAAAAAAATTGATATCAAATTGGGAAGGAGGTGTATTGAAGAAGTGAATGTTTTTAGATATTTGGGAGTTGACGTGTCAGCGGATGGATTTATGAAGGATGAGGTTAATCATAGAATTGATGAAGGAAAGAAGGCGAGTGGTGCGTTGAGGTATATGTGGAGACAAAAAACGTTATCTATGGAGGCAAAGAAGGGAATGTATGAAAGTATAGTAGTACCAACATTCTTATCTGGGTGTGAAGCTTGGGTTGTAAATGCTGCAGCGAGAAGGCGGTTGGAGGCCGTGCAGCTGTCCTGTCTAAGGGCAATGTGTGGCGTAAATATTATGCAGAAAATTCGGAGTGTGGAAATTAGGAGAAGGTGTGGAGTTAATAAAAGTATTAGTCAGAGGGCTGAAGAGGGGTTGTTGAGGTGGTTTGGTCATTTGGAGAGAATGGATCAAAGTAGAATGACACGGAGAGTGTATAAATCTGTAGGGGAAGGAAGGCGGGGTAGGGGTCGTCCACGAAAACGGTAAAGGAGGTTTTGTGGGTGAGGGGTTTGGACTTCCAGCAAGCGTGCGTGAGCGTTTTAGATAGGAGTGAATGGAGATGAATGGTATTTGGGACCTATGAGCTGTTGGAGTGTGAGCAGGGTAATATTTAGTGAAGGGATTCAGGGAAACCGGTTATTTTTATATAGACGGACTTGAGTCCTGGAAATGGGAAGTACAATGCCTGCACTTTAAAGAAGGGGTTTGGGATATTGGCAGTTTGGAGGAGTATGTTGTGTATCTTTATACATATATTGTTCTAAACTGTTGTGTTCTGAGCACCTCTGCAAAAACAGTGATTATGTGTGAGGTGAAAGTATTGAATGATGATGAAAGTATTTTCTTTCTTTTTGGGTCACCCTGCCTCGGTGGGAGACGGCCGATTTGTTATATATATATATATATATATATATATATATATATATATATATATATATATATATATATATATATATATATATATATATATATGTGTGTATATATATTGTAACCACAAACGAGTGGTATTGATCAATAACAACAGTGTGCTAGCCAAGGATTCGGACCAATGTTGTACTGGCCAGCCTCATGGTAAGCGAGAACCACATGACGCTTTAAACCACAGGACCACAGGGTGGTCCTGTGGTTTAAAGCGTCATGTGATTCTCGCCTACCATGAGGCAGGCCAGTACAACATGGGTTCGAATCCTTGGCTAGGGCAGTGTTGTTATATATATATATATATATATATATATATATATATATATATATATATATATATATATATATATATATATATATTATATGTATGTATATGTATTGACCACCTTGCTTGCTGAAGCTTTGATCACTTCATAATTTTATTGTGAGTCAACACTGACGTAAGTCACTGGGGATACAAGGTCGCCCTTCCTTCACGACTTTATAAATATTATCGCCTTTTCATCTTTCGTCTGCCGTCCGCCTATACTGTGTATGTTTGCATATATTTGTATATGTTGTGTTTGTACTCACCGATTTGTATTTGTAGGGTTCAAGACTCCGCTCCCGGCTCCGCCTCCTACGCTAGTTTGATCGACATCCCCGATTCGTGACCTGTTGGACCTTGTGTGTGTGTGTGTGTGTGTGTAAAAACACCTAGTTGTAATGATCTGTTTGTGGCAACAGAAAAAGTTATATTCGTTGTGTACCGTCGTTATTACTTTTTTTCTTCATCTAACTTTTTAAAATTTCCACTGGCTGCAGCACTTAGGAATTCCTCCTTTAATACATTCCATAGACCAACTACGTTGAGAAGAAAAATTTCTCCTATCCTTTCCGCTTTGCTTTTTTCTCAATTTGTAATTGTTACTTTTTGTTATCCCTGTTACAGGTACTAAGAAATCTTCTTTATCTGCTCTTTCAGATCATTTCAAGACCTTAAATTTGGTTATCACGTCTCATCTTTTCTTTTCCCCAGGATCAGCCACCATAGACATCTTTTAGGGTTTAATTTCAGCCTTGAATTATAGTTTATATTCGTTAAGTCTGGCAGCCATTTTGTAGCTCTTCTTTGAAATTTTCAAACTATCTGTGTTTTTTCATAATTGGACACCACATAATCGGTGCATATTCTAATTTTGGCCCAATATAGGTTATACATAAGGTTCTTAACGTTTCACCATCCAAGTTTTTTAGAGCTATTTTATAGTTTGCTAGTGTAGCATATGAGTCTCTCACAGTTTCATTTATGTGATCTTCAGGCGACATTTTTTTTTGTTAAAAATAATTCATTGATCATGTCTCTCTGATACTTTTAGTATTTTGTCAAATAGTCTACGTACATATGGCCTGATTTCACTTTTTTTCCATTTAGATTACATGACAATTTTTTTTTCAACAATATGTCCGTATCCCACTGAGGCTGGGTGACCTAAAAAGATAAACGAAAGTCTTTTTATAATTTAGTAATTTATACAGGAGGAGTTACTAGCCCCTTGCTCTCGGCATTTTAGTCTCCTCTTAAATCACCCATGGCTGACGGAGGAAGAATTCTGTTCCACTTCTCTATGGAGATAAGAGGAAATAAAGAACAAGAACTATTAAGAAAATAGAAGAAAACCTGGATGGGTATGTATATATATGCGTGTGCATGCATGTGTAGTGTGACCTAAGTGTAAGTAGAAGTAGCAAGATATACTTGTTATCTCGTGTGTGTATGAGACAGAAAAAGACACCAGCAATCCTACCATGTAAAAGAATTACAGGTTTCCGTTTCAAACTCACTGGGCACGACGATATTGCCTCCCATGGTGGTTGCTACGTGACACTTATTTATGTTAAAATCTATCATTTGTCTGTCACTACATGTGCTCAGTGTGGATATCCAGATCCTCTTGTAAATATTTACAGTCATTTTCATTATTAATTTTACCTAAAAATGTTGCATCATCTGCAAACATACTCATATAATTGTTTATACTTTCTGGTAAATCTTTTATTTAAATTAGTAACATTATTGGGCAAGTACAGACCCTTGTGGTAACCCACCTGTGACATCCCCCTGTGCAGACATTTTTCCTCTTATAACTGTTCTCGTTTTCCTCTCAAAAAGTCTTTTATCCTGTATTTGTAGATTTTTCCTGTATTTGTAGATTTTTCCTGTATTTTAGATTTCATGGGGAATTCTTCCAAAATCTTCCCATCCATTTCTCTCTTGAACAATTTCCGTAACTGTCATAATGACTTAACAAATTTAATACACACGAATGTGCAGTCCGGAAACCAAGTTGTTTACCAGTTAGTCTGTTATTATTCTTTAAGTGTTGAATCCACTTTCTTCAAAGGGCTTTTTTCCAATAAGTTTTACAACACTTGTCAATATAACTGGTCTATAGTGTAAAGGGACTTACGTTTCGCGTTTTTTTTTAATACAGGCGCAATGTGTGCCATCTTCCATGTTTTTGCTATTTTACCTTCCTGTAGTGAAATCCTAACAAAATACATTCATTTTAAGAACCAAGGTGGTATCCTAGAGCCAAGGTGGTATCCTAGAGCCAAGGTGGTATCCTAGAGCCAAGGTGGTATCCTAGAGCCAAGGTGGTATCCTAGAGCCAAGGTGGTATCCTAGAGCCAAGGTGGTATCCTAGAGCCAAGGTGGTATCCTAGAGCCAAGGTGGTATCCTAGAGCCAAGGTGGTATCCTAGAGCCAAGGTGGTATCCTAGAGCAAAGGTGGTATCCTAGAGCCAAGGTGGTATCCTAGAGCCAAGGTGGTATCCTAGAGCCAAGGTGGTATCCTAGAGCCAAGGTGGTATCCTAGAGCCAAGGTGGTATCCTAGAGCCAAGGTGGTATCCTAGAGCCAAGGTGGTATCCTAGAGCCAAGGTGGTATCCTAGAGCCAAGGTGGTATCCTAGAGCCAAGGTGGTATCCTAGAGCAAAGGTGGTATCCTAGAGCCAAGGTGGTATCCTAGAGCCAAGGTGGTATCCTAGAGCCAAGGTGGTATCCTAGAGCCAAGGTGGTATCCTAGCCAAGCCAAAGGTGGTATCCTAGAGCCAAGGTGGTATCCTAGAGCCAAGGTGGTATCCTAGAGCCAAGGTGGTATCCTAGAGCCAAGGTGGTATCCCAAGGTGGTATCCTAGAGCCAAGGTGGTATCCTACAGCCAAGGTGGTATCCTACAGCCAAGGTGGTATCCTAGAGCCAAGGTGGTATCCTAGAGCCAAGGTGGTATCCTAGAGCCAAGGTGGTATCCTACAGCCAAGGTGGTATCCTAGAGCCAAGGTGGTATCCTAGAGCCAAGGTGGTATCCTACAGCCAAGGTGGTATCCTACAGCCAAGGTGGTATCCTACAGCCAAGGTGGTATCCTAGAGCCAAGGTGGTATCCTAGAGCCAAGGTGGTATCCTAGAGCCAAGGTGGTATCCTAGAGCCAAGGTGGTATCCTAGAGCCAAGGTGGTATCCTATTTGGTTCTGTAGCTTTTTACTTATCAACATCTACTAACATCTTTAGTTATTTTAATATCCTCTAATTCGGCTATCTTTGTCGTTGTCATTTATTCTTTGTATTTTGTCTATTACATTTAGTTTGGTTTTTACAAATATAAATGAAACGTTTGGTTCTACCTTTCCTCTTATTGACTATTTCATTTTCAAAATTTCTTTCTCCTTTCATTTATATATTCATTTCTAGCCTCTTTAAATCTCTGGCAAGTTTTTAATTTGGCCTGCTTCCTGTATTGATTCCACGCTCTTTCTTTTTTTTCATAGCTCTCCCACACCTTCCATTAAACCATTTTTTATTATTCCGTCTTATATTCTTGTATATTCAGGTTTGGAATAAACTGTTTAATTGCGTTTTCATATACACTTCAGAACTCTGAACACAGATTATTTATATTTCTCAACTGTATTATATTGGTCCAGTTAATTTCTCTAAAATACTAAATGGTTATAATTATAACTTTAATTTTTAAAGGGGTGGACCGGTAAGCCAGCGGAAGGCCTCGATCAGATGATCATCATATGACCAGTAGATACATGACTAAGACCTACGTCAGGAAACACTTGTCCTATTTCCTGACAAACTTTACCTAACCTCTAAAATACTGTTTTAGAGCACTGTAATTCCTTTTTTTTTTTTTTGTACTCGAACCCTTCTGTGTATGAATTTCTTTGTTTCCTCCTAAGTCATACTTTGCTGCATCTGGTATTTCCAATAGAACCTGATTACTCTGTCCAAGTCGGATTCAGTAGATTGTGTTACAGATTTCCTCCGCTTTTCTGTTGCTTTCTCTGTTCTAGTCGTTTCATTGATATGCTGATGCATAAAATGCCCGTCTTTAAATTAAGGAATATATTAACCATTTATTTACAGTTCCAACCACATGGGCCGCCCTGTTTGTGTACTCACCTTTATGTGGTAGCAGAGGTCGAATCTTAGCTCCTGGCATGACCCTTGTAGGTTTCGCGCTTCCTTTTGATTATAATAATTAGCATCTGGCCCCGCCTCTCAACTTGCTGCTTGCCAAAGTAACTCGCTCATAGCTTTATGGTCCCTATCCTACCACTATTCCTCATCTGGTTTACCCATCTTACGCAGCTTCTGGCCCCCTTCTCTTCGCTCGTCGTTACTAGGTATGTCTATGTTCGCAAGTTCAGAAGTAATGTACCAACTAAATATGCATAGAGTTTGAGCTACAAAACAGAGAGTGAGCCAGTAAGAAATGGTAATAAGCAAAGCCTGTTTGGAGAGGCCTGGCAGCTCCGCCAGCTGATTATCAAGACAGAGGTCAATGGTCAACACTACGCAATTATCATTGACGGAGCCGGCCACTTGTTTTTCTTTGTTTTTTAACAACGCAAACTGCCACGGAACAAATTACAAAAAAAAAAAATAAATAAATAACAAACGTACAAAACAGATAATTAAAAACACAAGTGTGTCCTTACAAGAAACTTCAACGCTGGTATAAATTCAGTCAAGCATCTGAACTCCTGGGAATGCTGTAAAGTGCCTTGAACTGTACAAGAACCCCAATGGAAATAAGTCACTTTGTCTGACTTTTTGGGTTTTACTAGGTAATTTACAGCATGTATGATAATTGTACTTATGTATACCTGTGCCTAAATAAAGTTATTTCTGAGAAAGTAGGCGTAGATGATATTCATTATAATTTACACCTAGAAAATCCTGGAGAGTTTGGTCCCTAACTTGTACATTAAAATCACTCCGTATGACAGCAAGAAGCTTGGTAGACGATGCAGAATACTTCCAATGAAATACAGGAGCGTAGTATGTACACTAAGAGAGAAGTAAATAAGTGTAAAGGGATGAAGACTTCATCACGCTACCTTTGTGCGTAAGGGGAATTATCAACAAACCTCTCGTTGTCTTCAAAAGGGAATTTGATAAGTTCTTTAAGTCAGTTCCTGATCAGCCAGGCTGTGGCACATACATTGGACTGTATGCTGTTGTGGCGGGCACCAATAGCTTGGTCGATATACAGTGGGCCAGCAGGCCTATTACTCTTTAAAACTCCCTACACATCACACTAAAGGTGTGTCTCTCAGTGTATATATCCTGATTGCTTAATCCCTGCTGTAGAGTTTAAAGTATTCTTGATTGGAGCTGAACAGGTCACGTGCAGCCTTAATGATCCTCATGTAGGATCACTTTGCATAAATAGTTTTATCATTTATCACTTATCAATTTAAGCAACATGACTTGCTACTTCTCTCTCACTTGTACATTCTGCTGAGGACGGCCCTTGCTGGGGTCGAAATATGAAAATTCTTTTGTGTTTTATTTTTAACGAGCAGGCAGTTTTCTGTCAACATGTGTGTAAACCCAGGATAAGTCATAACGAACGACTGCCAGTGAATAAACAAGAATGGACGGAGACTGGAATCACTGGACCTGCTATTCATGTAGGGCACGGTTCGAGTACCCGTTCGTTCTACTGTTTATGCATGTATGTATGTATAAACGGAATAATAGGCAGGGACTCGAATCATGGTCCTTGTACATATCAGGCCCAGCGCTGTAACCACTCAGCCAGAGAGCCAAAATTTTCAAGTTTGTATATTCAACTCCAACCTTTATATTATCCTTTGTACCTGTCTACCATCTTACTATCATATTATAACCAAGTCATTGCCATTGTTATTTTTTACTTATTATTCTTTTGGTACTTTAATTTGTGAATTTTGTTTTGCCAATTTAAATCTAGTTATACTCTTGATCTTGTTAACAACCTATACCAGACCCTAGTGCAATTGTAAGTACCATTTTAATTTTTATTTTTATATTATATTATAAGTTTATACCTAGTTGTACTTTAGCTCATTCTAGCTCAATACTTAGACAACAATAAATTCATTATATTAGACCTTAGTGCAATTACAAGAGTGAGTCTGGTGCCACTTGTAATTTTTTTTTTAGTATTAGTTTATACCTAGTTGTACTTTAGCTCATTCTAGCACAACACATAGACAATATCAATTTCATTATGTTTATTAGTGACTATACTCTATATGACCAAAGTGCTTTAGCGGTATACTTATCCAAACCTCCCACCACTACAGAAATCAGTATTAGAACTCACCACATAATACAGGATATAAACAACCACTATTTAAACCTAAAAGATGAATGATCACGTTGACCCTGATCTAAACCTCCATAATCTAACACACAATCAAAACTTATTGGAAAGTAACTGCCTTTATTACACAGCATCACAAGCCAGCACTATCCTGAACACTGCTCAAAGTCTATCAGTTCTTAACTACAACATCAGGTCCTTAAGCAAACACTATGATGACCTCCTGGCACTCCTTGAGTCACTAAAGACACCCTTCTCCTGCATTATTCTTACTGAGACCTGGCTTAAGCAGGACACAATTGATATCTACCCACTACCAGGATACACAGCAATCCACAACTGCAGACCATACCAAGTTGGGGGTGGTACTGCAATCTATTACTCTAACCAACTATCTTGTATTAGCACTAATTGCTTTAGTGATGAATATGGGGAATATATTTTTGCTAATTTTACTGTAAAAAACCTCAAGACGCCTATAACAATCGGTGCCATATACCGGATACCCCACACAAACATCCCAAACTTCAGTGAGAATCTAAAGGCACTAATAACAAACAGACAAATGAACAAGCACCACCTTCTCTTAGCTGGAGACTTCAATATCAACCTTGGCCTACCAGATGATCAGACTGTAACTGATTTCATCAACAATATGAACAACACACTTCTCATACCAACAATAAACCAACCAGGCTGACTGAGACAAGTGCAACCATAATATACAACATATGCACCAATATACTAGCCCCCCTTAAATCAGGGATAATCACAGACAGCACTACTGACCACTACCCAACCTTCCTCTTAACAAACATTAGTAAGCCACCACTCGAATACAACAAAGTTTCATTTAGACTCCATGACGAGGCCTCAATAAGGAATTTCACAGCAGACCTAGAGACTGTTGACTGGCCTACAGAATTCTCCAATGCCAATGGTATTGACGATTGGACAGACATTTTTCTTAACAAAATACTTAGACTATACAACAGACATTGTCCTATAAAAACGAAACAGATCACGAATAAAGGGCTTGGTTGCCCATGACTAACCAGCAGCATTCTGAAATCCATTGATAAGAAACACCAATATGAAAAGCAATATAGACAGGGCTTAATACACAAATTAATAAAGAAAGCCAAACAAGCTGGCACTGGACAAGCACCTAAAGTCGGTTCCTGACCAGCCGGGTTGTGGCTCGTACGTTGGTTTGCGTGCAGCCAGCAGCAACAGCCTGGTTGATCAGGCTCTGATCCACCAGGAGGCCTGGTCACAGACCGGGCCGCGGGGGCGTTGACCCCCGGAACTCTCTCCAGGTAAACTCCAGGTAAACTGTACTACTACAGCAGATTCACTGACACAAGAGGAGATATAAAAAAGACCTGGAAAACACTTTCCCAGATTCTGGGGACCCACAAACTGAAAAAAAAACAAGAATATTGTTCTAACTAAACCTCATGAAACACCACTGCATCCCACTGACACAGCTAACAAGATAAACGACTTCTTCTCAAACATAGGATCTAATCTCGCCAGTAAAATCCCACGTACCAATGCCCGTGCCGGGGACTACCTAGATGGGAATTTCCCAAATTCCTTCTATCTTGTACCAACTGAGCCCATGGAAGTCACCGCGATCATGAAATCACTTAAAAATAACTCGGGGGATCTGTCTCACGTCCCACCATTATTGTACAAGCGAGTGGCCCATGTCCTTTAGCATGCTATTACATTACTTTTTAACAAGTCACTAGAAACTAGCACTTTCCTGACACTACTCAAGACAGCAAGGGTTACACCAATACATAAAGGTGGTGACCCTACAGACATAAACAACTATAGGCCAATATCAAACTTACCATTGCTATCCAAAATCTTCGAGAAACTCGTGCACAGGAGACTATATTCATTTATAACGTCACAAAACATACTCAACCCCTTCCAATTTGGATTCAGGAAAAATAAAAGCACTAATGATGCAATTATAAAAATGCTAGACCTGCTTTACAAAGCATTGGAAAATAAGGAATATCCACTAGGAATTTTTATTGACCTAAGAAAAGCGTTTGACACAGTAGACCACGGAATCCTACTCTACAAACTTGACCACTATGGTATAAGAGGCCATGCGCTTGCATATTTTAAATCCTACCTTTCTAATAGGTATCAGTATGTCACCATTAAAGACACAGCCTCATCAATACGGCCACTTGATACTGGAGTTCCGCAGGGAAGTGTCCTTGGACCCCTGCTCTTCCTCATTTACATCAATGATCTTCCAAACATATTCCAACACCTGAAACCCATTCTCTTTGCTGACGACACGACTTATGTCATCTCCCACCCTTATCTTGCCACCCTCAACACCGTTGTTAACGAGGAGCTGCTCAAAATATCGACTTGGATGACATTCAATAAACTTACACTTAACACTGGCAAAACCTACTATATTAAGTTTGGTAGCAGAGCAGGTGTTGTGCAACTTAACATTAAGATCGACAACACTAATTGCCAGACATAATGAGGGCAAATTCCTTGGCCTATACCTCGACAGCAACCTAAATTTCAGCACCCATATCCAACACATAACAAAAAAAGTATCCAAAACGGTGGGGATCCTCTCCAAGATACGATACTACGTACCGCAAACTGCCCTTCTCACACTATACCATTCACTTATATATCCATACCTCACCTATGCTATCTGTGCTTGGGGTTCAACTGCAGCAACACACCTAAAGCCAATAATAACCCAACAAAAAGCTGCAGTAAGAATAATCACACCCTGGCAACACACCCCCCTACTCTTCATAGATCTAAACTTACTCCTTGTTCAGAACATCCACACTTACTACTGTGCAATCTATATCTACAGGACCTTAAATTCCAATATTAACCTTGACCTAAAACGCTTTCTTGATAGTTGTGACAGGATCCACAGGCATAACACCAGACACAAACATCTCTATGACATTCCCCGTGTTCGACTAAATCTTTACAAAAATTCAATGTATTTCAAAGGACCTAAAATCTGGAACACCCTACCTGAAAACTCTAGAACTGCAGACACATTCATCACTTTCAAAACTACAGTTAGAAAACATCTTATCTCCCTGATCCACCCCGACAACTAACTACATGATAACCACCTGGTGGTTCACAATTACACTCACTCACCCACTGACTATAAACACAGAAATACTAATCTTAATCTTAAAATAATAAATCCTAACTAGTCATAAGTTTGCCTATGATACTCCAATATAGACACCTTGTATTGTGCCAAAACAAAAGCATTCACATTGCTAAACTCAAAATTATGATGTAGTCACTTAGCCTTAATACTATAATCTGTAAGGACTTAATGTTAAGAATTAATCTAAGTCTGTTCGAAATGCCTAGCCAGGCTAGGTGTCCTAGTGGCCCCTCTGTAATTAGTATTTTATAACATGTAAACCACAAAATACCCAAAACCTGTAAACCCCACATTGTAACCCTTATGGAGAATAAACTTGAATTGAAGTGAATATGATAAATTTGCACCCAGCACAGGTGTATCATGGTTGTATCAACGGTATCAAAACTGTGAGCCTACTGTCTCATTCCACAGCCCCGGAAGCTTTCCTGGCACATCAGTTTTCATGCCCCTCAAAGCCAGATAGTACATAAACTCAATATAAGTCGTAATAAATGACTCGTTGAATAAACAGAATACTGGGAGGAAACTCGGACTGTGTGCCTTGTACATATGGACCACGGTTCGACCTCCCATCCAGCATTCTGTTTATTTATTGACAGTCGCTCATTACGTCATGGATTTATGTATGTATATACAGTGTATATGTATGTATAAATGCATGTATGTATTTATGTACTTCAAGTCCACTGTGATTAAAGGTGTGCATGGTAAGAGGCTGTGATTGCGTGTGTTTATATGCATGCATATATATTTTCATGTATGAATATCTGGAGTTGTAGATGCCATGTCTTGATCTATCAACCTATAGCATCTAGAGACACGTTTCCGGCTACGGTATTGCCCGCTACATGTCAATATTGTGAGTCGGCATCCCGGGTTACCATAGCAACCCCTCTTGAGGGCTATTAGCTTCCCCTCTCCCCGGGGGCTGACCCACCAGGTGAGCGTTCAGGTGCACTCATCTACCCTCTGGCGCCGCACCTGACATCGAGCACCTGGCTCAACACACGGGGGAGAAGAGACGGCAGGGAGGATGTGAGGAAAGGGGGGGGGGAAGAGAAGAGAGGGAAGAGAAGAAAGAAGACCTAACGATGGGAAAGGAGCGAGGGATACACAAAGCAATTTCTTAGTGGAAAGACTTAGTGAAGTTCTATACATTCATCCACATTATACATTCATCCACACTATGCACTCATCAACATTCTGTACATTAATCCACAGTATACATTCATCCACATATACATCCGTCCACACTGTACACTCATCCACATTATATATATCCATTCACAATATACACTTATCCACATTCTGTGCATTCATCTACTATACACTCATCCACATTATACATTCATCCACACTACATTTATCTACATCCTATACATTCATCCACATACGCTCATCCACATTCCATACATTCATCCACAATACACACGAATCCACATTCTATGCATTTATCCACAGTCTATATATTCATCCACACTCAGTGCATTCATACACATTCTGTACACTTATCCACTTTATTCATTCATCTACAATATACATTCATATATATTTTATACATTCATTTGCACTCAGTGGATTTATCCACATTGTATACATTCATCCACACTACATTTATCACACTATGCACTCATTTACATCAGTTCGTGTATATATATATATATATATATATATATATATATATATATATATATATATATATATATATATATATATATATATATATATATATATATATATATATATATATATATATATATATATCAATAACAACACTGCGGCTAACCAAGGACTTGAACCCATGCTGCTTTGGCCTGCCTCATAGTGGGCGAAGACTTATGACGCCTTAATCAACGGGACTACACAATCCACGAGGCAGGCCAAAGCAGCATGGGTTCGAGTCCTTGGCTAGTCGCAGTGTTGTTATTGATCAATACCACTTGTTCGTGGGCACAATATATAAATATATATATATATATATATATATATATATATATATATATATATATATATATATATATATATATATATATATATATATATATATATATATATATGCAACAAGATCACAATAAACAGGTGATTTCTTTCAGAGTGGTTGTTTTGCATATATATATATATATATATATATATATATATATATATATATATATATATATATATATATATATATATATTACTGTTCCAAGTGATGGAACAGTAAAGGTGCTACCTAAGTCTCCTATACTTCAGTGAGCGCTATAGCAGTACAGTGTGCAGAGAGCGGCGTAAGTTTGTAATGCAGCTAAATAACAGCAAGCTAAATATCAACGTTGAAAGTCTGAAGGGGGAATTAGGACACAGCCGAAAACGGATCCAAATTTTTCACTAAGAAACACTGGCTTTAAAGCCAAACTAAAACTAAAAACTAAAAAAAAAAAAAAAGCAGACTCTTGTTATCTTGTTTAAATATACGAGCGCGTTAAGTTTGAGGTCGTTCAAAGGTTACATTGTCAAATTTTCAACATTTACAACAACAGCAACAACAAAAATGCACCAACATAGCCTTTATCCTTAAAACGTTTCATCCATTTTATACCATGCGTCAGCCATTCAATTTTGATGCCGTTCAGAAATGTATTTTAATCGCGGAAAGCCCTAAACCATTAAGGGTCCTATAGTGGCTGGGGAATGGGAAGTATTTGGATACAGATTTTATCCAGTTTTAAGAGTTCCATTCACTCCAGCTCCATATACTCCCACACCATACACTGCCACTCCAGTCTCCCACTCTATACACTCTTACTCCACCTATGCCATACATTTTCACTCCATATTCTCTCCCATTCCACACATTCTCCAACTTCACACTCTACCAATCCCTACACTTGTTATTAGATTGTGTTACAAAGTAATTATTTTTTTGTTTTGTTTCTGACAGCTTCTCTGAACCCATTTGTATCGAGATAAATGCATTATTACAACTTTTGTTGTTGCTGCTTCTAATTTATTTTTGTTACTGCTAGTGTGTTTATTGTTGTTGCCGTCTTGTGTTTGTGGGTAGTGCTATATTTGATGATGCTACCGTTTTTTTGTTATTATTTTTGTTGCTAGTGTTGTTTTTGTTGTTGCTGCTTTTATTTTTGTTGCTATTGCTAGTTTTTTTTTGCGTCTGCTGGTGCAGTTTTTATAGTAGCTGCTATTTGTTTGATGTTGCTATTTGTTTGATGTTTGATGTTGCGACTACGAATGCGGCTGCTACTGCTCCTTCTGTTACCTCTATAACTGCTTCTGGTGAAGTTATTGCTGCCGCAGCTGACACTGCTTGTGTTTCAACACTGTTGTTACAGCGTCTGATTATACTGTTGCTATTTTTCTTACCTCTTGTTCTACTACGGTTAATAGTGTTGCTAAGCTCTTGCTTCTACTAATACTCTTATTTCTCTTGCAGCTGCTGTTACTGCTAAGATTGTTACTACTACTGCTGTTGCAGCTGTTACGCTCATGCCGCTGCTATTGTTACTATTGCTGTTACTACTCTTTCTGCTGTTGCTATCATTGTACATTGTACACTCATGCTGTTTCTACTAATGCGGTTACTGTTGCTTTTGTTGATGCTACTACAGCTGCTTCTACATCTAATTTTGCTGCTGCTGTTGCTACTACTACAGCTTACTGTTTAACAAATGCTGCTGCTACATTAATGCTACTTTTATTACTAATATCACTTCTACTGCTGATGCTACTTTTGTCTTTACCTGGAGCAGCAGCAGCAGCAGCAGCAGCAGTAGCAGCAGCAGAAGTAGTACCTTGATGCGGAAAGACTCTGAGTCTAGGAATTAGAGGTATATTCCTGATAGATCTAACTGATTGCCTTCCATGCCCATTACCCCTAAGGGTTTAGTGCTTCTCCAATGATGTAATAATAATTATAGTAACCTGTATAAATAAAAAATAATACTGCTAACGTCAGTATTGCTACAGTTGCTACTTTTACTAGGAAAATTGCCACTAGTGCTGCTTCAGTGTGTAATTATTTTGTTTATTTTTCACACGTGTGAAGGAGGATAGATCCCTTGCACCACATTCCATTGAAATAAATAATTATTTATATGCAGCCTAGTGAAACAGTGTCTACACAAACAGTGGAGCCTCTTTCAGAAACCCAGGCATTCTGTACGTGATACTAGCATTTATACATGACATACGAGAGAAAGAGATAGTGTATGACTTAAAATATATGTGCTGAGAGTTTAATTCCTATTTTAGGAATTGAAGTATTCTTGACTGGTGGTGAACATGTGACGTGCAGCCTCAGTGACCCTCGAGTAGTCGATAGGCTTTAAATGCCATTAACCAACCAACCATTCAACTATAATATGTTGCTACAGTCACCACAGATAGCGACTTTCAAAGCACGTGTCACTAACATTAATATTGCTTCATGATAATGCTAATGATTTCATTGTTTGATTATAATTGCTGCTGTAAATGTACTCAGTGTTGAATGCTGAAAGTTTTTCTTTATGGGCTTTTCTTTCTATCTGGGTCACCCTGCCTTCGGTGAGAGACGGCCGATGTAATGATATCTGTCTCTGTCTGTCTCTGTCTCTGTCTCTCTCTGTCTCTCTCTCTCTCTCTGTCTGTCTGTCTCTCTCTCTCTCTCTCTCTCATATATATATATATATATATATATATATATATATATATATATATATATATATATATGCAATAAGATCACAGTAAACAGGTGATTTTAAAATATGCAAAACAACCACTGTGAAAGAGTAGTGAAATTCCAAGCGCTTTCGTGACTACTCACATTGTCAAGGAACTATGAAAGTAATACATCAAAGGAAGGCAATTAAAGGGCTTAGACCACACCTCACAGTCGACTCCCACAACAAAAAAACACCTGACGCGGGACAATACCGGACTCATAAGAAAAGAGGAACACTGCAGTAGGTCCGCTGGTCCAACTAAACAGGTCCTCACGACATCCCAATAACAAATTATTCTACCCAAGAAATAAGGTTTATTATTTGTCCAATGTATTATTAAACTCTAACCAAATTTTATTAATTATAAATGAATCTAATTTGTATAAACATAAGGAAATATTCATATTGTTTTCAAAACTGCTATTTAAGAAACAAGATTCAATTATATTCCTGTCGACCATGGACTTGCTTGATACAACTTTCTCAACTTTTTGAAAATCAATTGGATGGTTAAAATCTCTCACATGAATAAATAGAGCATTGGAATCTTGTCCAGTTCTAATGCTATATTTATGTTGTTTTAATCTAAGTTCGAGACTTTTACCAGTTTGACCGTAATAAACTTTATCACAAATTTTGCAAGGAATCTTATAGACACATCCGTCAGTATTTTGGGGGGAATTCTTTATCAAAAGTTTTTTTTTACTGTATCAAGATTTTTAAATGCAACTTTAATATTAAAAGTCTTAAGAAGAGAAGGCATATCAACCAAGTTTTCATGGTAAGGGAGAACCAACATATTTTTAGTTGAATAAGGTTGACTGTCCCTTTTTGGGTTGTAAAAAGTGTTTCTAGCAATTTTAAATGATTTATCAATTGCATTTCTCGGGCATTTCAGATCAATGGCTATTTCATAAATTTTGGATATTTCTTCATCTATGAGCTCTGGACTACAAATACGTAAAGCGCTCAAAAACATTGATGAGAAAACAGACAGTTTAACTTTATCTTGATGGGAAGAATAATAGTGGACATAGGAACAGTTATTTGTAGGTTTTCTGTAAATTTTAAATTTGAATTCATTATTACTCTTGATAATTAAAACATCTAGAAAAGGCAATGCTGTATAGCCCTTGTGGCTTAGCGCTTCTTTTTGATTATAATAATAATAATAATAGAAAAGGCAATGAGTTATTTTCCTCAAACTCAACAGTAAAGTTTATAGAATGGGCTAAGCTATTTAATTTGCCAAGGAAATGGTGTATATCTACATTCTTGGGCATAAGACATAAAATATCATCAATATATCTGAACCATTTTGCTCTATTAAGGAGGATTGTGTTAAGCAATCTTGTTTCAAAAAATTCCATGTATAGATTACTAAGAACAGGTGAAAGAGGATTTCCCATTGCCATACCAAATTTCTGAGTGTAAAACTTATCATTGAATACAAATTTTGCATCAACAATGCAAAGTTTAATGATGGTAGGAACTGGTAATGGTAAATCATAATTAACGAGTTCTTCAGATAAGAAACTTAATAAATCATCAACAGGAACTTTCGTAAACAAGGAAGTAACATCAAAACTAACCATGTTAAAATCGTTTAAGTCAGTCAAGGAGCTTAATTTGTCAACTAAATCTAAGTTGTTTTTAACATTAAAGTTAGAAATTTTACTAACAATAGGGCTCAAAATGTCAACAAGCCATTTGGATATTTTATACGAAACTGATCCTATGTTGCTAATAATTGGTCAGATTGGATTACCTGGTTTGTGTGTTTTTATTAGTCCATACATGTAAGGTAAAGATGAATTAGTGGAAGTAAATTGTTTAATTAATTCATCTTTGCCTTTTAGTAGAAGTTTTATTGTTTTATTGAAATTGCTGTTAACGGTTTCTAGGGGATTCTTTTTAAGTTTAGAATAGGTTTCAGTATCATCTAAGAGATTATTCATTTTTTCTTGGTAATAATTTTCTTTCATAATTACTATTACATTTATTTTATCTGCTTTGGTAAGGCGCAAATTTTTATTATTATTAGGTGTATCATAAGACTTAAAGAATCTTTGAGGGCAATTGGGAATGTTTGGTTTTAACATAGAGCTATATACCATTCCTTTACTAATATTAATTTCATCAGTGGATAAATCAGAAGATTTTTCAAAGTTACAAAAGGCTTCTGCAATTTCAACATTATTAAGTTTTTTTGAAGTTGAAAAACTTAGACCAAAACCTTGAGCAGCAATTGTATTTTTATCTAACACTTCATCTGATAAGCTAATTACAAAATTGTTATTAGCATGCTTTGTCCAATCACTATTTTCAATTAAATTGTCTAATTTTCTTTGTAGTTTGTTTTTTGAGTTCATTACAAATTCTTCTGAGTTTATTATAGCAATGATCTAACATACTAAGTTTCCATTTTGATGGAATGGCCTGATTAAAAGAGTATTTTTTGTTTCTCAATATTTTGAAAGCTTCCTTCTTCTGTATTTTAGTAATTTCAATATGTTTCTGAAGAATAATTCTCATGAAATCATCAAAAAGGACGATCTCTCATGTCAAGGATGATATTGGGTAAAAGAGACTTGGGCAGAACTTGTTCATTTCTCGGTAAGCTTTCCTAATCATATTTCTTTTGCTTCACAGTTTTCTTCTGCACTGATCAAGTCCCACAAGTTAAAAATTCGACTTAAATTAAAAAAAAAAATGTTTAAATGAACAAGTTCTGCCCAAATCTCTTTTACCCAATATCATCCTTGACATGAGAGATCGTCCTTTTTGATGATTTCATGAGAATTATTCTTCAGAAACATATTGAAATTACTAAAATACAGGAGAAGGAAGCTTTCAAAATATTGAGAAACAAAAAATACTCTTTTAATCAGGCCATTCCATCAGAATGGAAACTTTTTAAACTTTGCATTGTTGATGCAAAGTTTGTATTTAATGATAAGTTTTACACTCAGAAATTTGGTATGGCAATGGAAAATCCTCTTTCACCTGTTCTTAGTAATCTATACATGGAATTTTTTGAAACAAGGTTACTTAACACAATCCTCCCTAATAGAGCAAAATGGTTCAGATATATTGATGATATTTTATGTCTTATGCCCAAGAATGTAGATATACACCATTTCCTTGGAAAATTAAATAGCTTAGCCCATTCTATAAACTTTACTGTTGAGTTTGAAGAAAATAACTCATTGCCTTTTCTAGATGTTTTAATTATTAAGAGTAATAATGAATTCAAATTTGAAATTTACAGAAAACCTACAAATAACTGTTCCTATATACACTATTATTCTTCCCATCAAGATAAAGTTAAACTGTCTGTTTTCTCATCAATGTTTTTGAGAGCTTTACGTATTCGTAGTCCAGAGTTCATAGATGAAGAAATATCCAAAATTTATGAAATAGCCAATGATCTGAAATACCCGAGAAATGCAATTGATAAATCATTTAAAATTGCTAGAAATACTTTTTACAACCCAAAAAGGGACAATCAACCTTATTCAACTAAAAGTATGTTGGTTCTCCCTTACCATGAAAACTTGGTTGATATGCCTTCTCTTAAGACTTTTAATATTAAAGTTGTATTTAAAAATCTTGATACAGTAAAAAAACTTTTGATAAAGAATTCCCCCCAAAATGCTGACGGATGTCTATAAGATTCCTTGTAAAATTTGTGATAAAGTTTATTACGGTCAAACTGGTAAAAGTCTCGAACTTAGATTAAAACAACATAAATATAACAGGTAGTAGGTTGGTAGACAGCAACCACCCAGGGAAGTACTACTGTCCTGCCAGATGACTGTGAAACAGAAACCTGTAACTGTTTTGCATGATGGTAGGATTGCTGGTTTCTTTTTCTGTCTCATAAACACGCTAGATAACAGGGATATCTTGCTACTCCTACTTACACTTTGGTCACACTTCACAGACACGCACATGCATATATATATATATACATACATCTAGGTTTTTCTCCTTTTTCTAAATAGCTCTTGTTCCTCTTTATTTCTTCTATTGTCCATGGGGAAGTGGAAAAGAATCTTTCCTCCGTAAGCCATGCGTGTCGTATGAGGCGACTAAAATGCCGGGAGCAATGGGCTAGTAACCCCTTCTCCTGTAGACATTTACTAAAAAAGAGAAGAAGAAAAACTTTATAAAACTGGGATGCTTAAATGTGCGTGGATGTAGTGCGGATGACAAGAAACAGATGATTGCTGATGTTATGAATGAAAAGAAGTTGGATGTCCTGGCCCTAAGCGAAACAAAGCTGAAGGGGGTAGGGGAGTTTCGCTGGGGGGAAATAAATGGGATTAAATCTGAAGTATCTGAGAGAGTTAGAGCAAAGGAAGGGATAGCAGTAATGTTGAATGATCAGTTATGGAAGGAGAAAAGAGAATATGAATGTGTAAATTCAAGAATTATGTGGATTAAAGTAAAGGTTGGATGCGAGAAGTGGGTCATAATAAGCGTGTATGCACCTGGAGAAGAGAGGAATGCAGAGGAGAGAGAGAGATTTTGGGAGATGTTAAGTGAATGTATAGGAGCCTTTGAACCAAGTGAGAGAGTAATTGTGGTAGGGGACCTGAATGCTAAAGTAGGAGAAACTTTTAGAGAGGGTGTGGTAGGTAAGTTTGGGGAGCCAGGTGTAAATGATAATGGGAGCCCTTTGATTGAACTTTGTATAGAAAGGGGTTTAGTTATAGGTAATACATATTTTAAGAAAAAGAGGATAAATAAGTATACAAGATATGATGTAGGGCGAAATGACAGTAGTTTGTTGGATTATGTATTGGTAGATAAAAGACTGTTGAGTAGACTTCAGGATGTACATGTTTATAGAGGGGCCACAGATATATCAGATCACTTTCTAGTTGTAGCTACACTGAGAGAAAAAGGTAGATGGGATACAAGGGAAGAGAGAGGTGAAGGTTTATAAACTAAAAGAGAGAGGCAGTTAGGGTAAGATATAAACAGCTATTGGAGGATAGATGGGCTAATGAGAGCATAGGCAATGGGGTCGAAGAGGTATGGGGTAGGTTTAAAAATGTAGTGTTAGAGTGTTCAGCAGAAGTTTGTGGTTACAGGAAAGTGGGTGCGGGAGGGAAGAGGAGCGATTGGTGGAATGATGATGTGAAGAGAGTAGTAAGGGAGAAAAAGTTAGCATATGAGAAGTTTTTACAAAGTAGAAGTGATGCAAGGAGGGAAGAGTATATGGAGAAAAAGAGAGAGGTTAAGAGAGTGGTGAAGCAATGTAAAAAGAGAGCAAATGAGAGAGTGGGTGAGATGTTATCAACAAATTTTGTTGAAAATAAGAAAAAGTTTTGGAGTGAGATTAACAAGTTAAGAAAGCCTAGAGAACAAATGGATTTGTCAGTTAAAAATAGGAGAGGAGAGTTATTAAATGGAGAGTTAGAGGTATTGGGAAGATGGAGGGAATATTTTGAGGAATTGTTAAATGTTGATGAAGATAGGGAAGCTGTGATTTCGTGTATAGGGCAAAGAGGAACAACATCTTGTAGGAGTGAGGAAGAGGCAGTTGTGAGTGTGGGGGAAGTTCGTGAGGCAGTAGGTAAAATGAAAGGGGGTAAGGCAGCCGGGATTGATGGGATAAAGATAGAAATGTTAAAAGCAGGTGGGGATATAGTTTTGGAGTGGTTGGTGCAATTATTTAATAAATGTATGGAAGAGGGTAAGGTACCTAGGGATTGGCAGAGAGCATGCATAGTTCCTTTGTATAAAGGCAAAGGGGATAAAAGAGAGTGCAAAAATTATAGGGGGATAAGTCTGTTGAGTATACCTGGCAAAGTGTATGGTAGAGTTATTATTGAAAGAATTAAGAGTAAGACGGAGAATAGGATAGTAGATGAACAAGGAGGCTTTAGGAAAGGTAGGGGGTGTGTGGACCAGGTGTTTACAGTGAAACATATAAGTGAACAGTATTTAGATAAGGCTAAAGAGGTCTTTGTGGCATTTATGGATTTGGAAAAGGCGTATGACAGGGTGGATGGGGGGGGCAATGTGGCAGATGTTGCAGGTGTATGGTGTAGGAGGTAGGTTACTGAAAGCAGTGAAGAGTTTTTACGAGGATAGTGAGGCTCAAGTTAGAGTATGTAGGAAAGAGGGAAATTATTTCCCAGTAAAAGTAGGCCTTAGACAAGGATGTGTGATGTCACCGTGGTTGTTTAATATATTTATAGATGGGGTTGTAAGAGAAGTAAATGCGAGGGTCTTGGCAAGAGGCGTGGAGTTAAAAGATAAAGAATCACACATAAAGTGGGAGTTGTCACAGTTGCTCTTTGCTGATGACACTGTGCTCTTGGGAGATTCTGAAGAGAAGTTGCAGAGATTGGTGGATGAATTTGGTAGGGTGTGCAAAAGAAGAAAATTGAAAGTGAATACAGGAAAGAGTAAGGTTATGAGGATAACAAAAAGATTAGGTGATGAAAGATTGGATATCAGATTGGAGGGAGAGAGTATGGAGGAGGTGAATGTATTCAGATATTCGGGAGTGGACGTGTCAGCGGATGGATCTATGAAAGATGAGGTGAATCATAGAATTGATGAGGGGAAAAGGGTGAGTGGTGCACTTAGGAGTCTGTGGAGACAAAGAACTTTGTCCTTGGAGGCAAAGAGGGGAATGTATGAGAGTATAGTTTTACCAACGCTCTTATATGTGTGTGAAGCATGGGTGATGAATGTTGCAGCGAGAAG
>NC_091322.1:16412436-16437436 GCF_038502225.1 Cherax quadricarinatus
CGGAATAAATAGAGAATATGAATATCGTGCTCAAAATATCTAACCAAGAAAGGACTCGCAGCAATGGATTTAAGCTGGACAAACCACTGGATTTGGAAAGGATATTGGGGAGCATTTGTTTAAAAATAGAGTTGTAGATGAGTGGAACAAACTCCCAGGTAGTACCATTGAGGCGAGAATTTTGGGAAGCTTTAAATATAGTTTGAACGAGTATAACAGTTCGTGTGAGTTAGACCTGCTGATTAGCACGGGTCAGTAAGTTTACTGCAGTGTTCTTTCATTCCCATGTTCTTATGCGCCATTCATCCTATGAGTGAAAATGCTTCCATAATCAGAGCAGCAATACATTTTAGCTCAAATAGTTGATACGCCATTGTTGGTAATGTCTTAGGACATTACTGGGTAGCGGTCTTCTGTTTTTTGAATGAGGTGTGAAACAGCTCCAATGCTTAACCAGTTACGGGTCATTACCTGACAAGACTAGTGTCAAGAAGCTTGTCCTGTTACCTGACGAATAATCGAGCACCAACACCCACCATTGGAGATATGTTCATTATGGCTGTTTTAAAATTCATTATATCATTCCGTTACAAATGATCATTATCCAATATATTACCTAATATTTTTTTGTAAAATGGTACTAACCATAGATTATATCGTTTAAATGTGTTTGTGGTTTTTCATTCACCACTTCTGTATTGTGTGATACTTTGTAAGATTAAGTGCCGGAGAGAACATGCATCCTTTCTGCGCCCATCGTGGTGTGACGAAGTGTGACAGGAAAACCATCCTGGGCGCTGTTTGTTTTGGTAAATATAATTAGTTCTTGTTTTATTCTCATAAATGTTTTATTGACGAGGTAGCCACACAGTGAGGTGCATTTAATTTTTGACAATGAAATACTTACACACCTTACATTGGTTTCTTCCCTTGGATTTACTACACCACTAGAAATACTCAAATGTTGCTTAAATGAATTCGTCTCTACTCCATTTCCAAATTTCTTACTCAACACATTTTTCATCTAATGCAGTACTACCGTAATGCTGTATAAATTCACCATTACCTAACGCATCTGGCAATAATTTCAAATAACAACTTATACATTCATGTTGCACATCTTGCATTGGAGTTTGATGTCTTGTTTTCCTCTCACAATTAACCTTCTTGCACTTTACATAGTTCATATTTTGTGTTTGGCAAATCTACTTAGCATTTTAAAATTTTGAATAAAATTTTATAGTAAATTTCCAAAGGATGACCACACTGAATGTTAAGTCTTTTTAATGGGTTTCTTAATGATTATACAACCTTTAGTGACCTTTTCTGCATCGTTCCTTAGTTATCTTTGCTTTTATGTAATTCAGAGGCCAAAACTGAACAGGTATGATAAGTATCAAAAAATGTCAAGTGCTGTTTCTAGTGTTTTGTACATGATACTTCTGGCTAGGAACCTAGCATTCCGTTAAATCTGTTGCTTGTGGTTAAACAATTTACGTTATGCCCCTCTTAGTAACTACAAGGTTCTGTTTACGTTATGTCCCTGCTAATAACTATTCCAAGGTTTTTACCGTCTTCTCTCTCTCGAGTTTCCAGTCATTCCAATTTGACTATTGACTTTATTAAAAATATGTATTACTTTACACTCTAGTACTTGAAATATGGCGTAGCCGACAAATCGTAAGAAGACACAGCAGAAGACCTTTATTAGTACGACTCTTCACCTACATGAGGATTTATTAAGAATGGGTACTGATAGAGTTTCAAATAACTAAAACGTTCTACTAGTAAAGGTGTTTTGCTGTATGCACGTGTCTTATTACTGTACATTTCCTCAGTGAAATTCATACGTCAAGTTTTCGACCACTGCGGCAACATGCCCAGGTCCCTCTCAGTACATCAGTATATTCTTCAACTGATGTGACGCTTTTTTTTTTTTTTTTTTTTAATTTTCTTCATCCGCTCATTTTTTGGTTTTAAAAATTTTGATGTTAGTGTATATCCTGTTTTATATAATTTATGTAAATTTTTAAAATAATTGGACGCCAGCTTTCATGGCGTGCAGACGTGTTTACAGTAGCTTTCTCAGAAATTAAAGTATTACTGGACTAACGTGGATTAACTCGACAAAATGGCCACAACAAAAACGATACGAATAAAGCTGTTTAGGACCTGTCCACCGCGACGGACGCCGATGATCGAGGAAAGTGTCATATTTTGTCATGCTTTTGGGGTATTTAGTGAAAAGCGACCGTCAAAGGACATATCTTGACACCAAGAATTATCTTTCGAGACACCTTATTTGAAATGCCCAGGCAATTTATATGTATGCAAGGCATGTAGTCGATACCCACAGAATTAAGAAATTAAGTCCAGACTTGTTTAGCTCTAATTTTGTAGAAAAGAGGCATATTGCAGGTTGTAGTAATAAATAGAAACGAACTCAGAGACTGCGTCAGCTAGGAATTTACTGTGTAACAGGTTTGAAGCATTGGCAGAAATACGCCAAATAAGACTTGAGTCACTCCAACAGGGAGAATCTCATGCACCGATGTTAGGTAGCTCAATCATGAGGCTATAACATCATGCTCTGCTGCTAGGTAGCCCCATTATGACGCTAACATCATGTACTGTTGGTAGGCAACTCAGTCATGAGGCTGCGCCATTATGTTCTACTGTTAGGCAGGTTCATCATGAGACCGCAAAATTATGCACTGCTGCTTGACAGCCCCTATCTGAGCTGCAACATCATGCACTGCTGGTAGGCACGCCCATCATAAAACTGCAACATTATGCACTTCTGGTAGGCAGCTCCATCATGATACTTCAGCATCATGCACTGATGGTAGGAAGCCTCATCGAGAGACTACATCATGGCCTGTTAGTAGATCGGTCCATCATGAGTCTGCAACAAGATTCTTTGTTGGTAACATCATGCTCTGTTGCTGTGTAGCTCCACCTTGAGGCTGCGAAATATGGAATTCTCTAATGGGATCAAAACGAGAAGCAACATTTCTGGCCTAGGAGCAAAGATTAAGGCTCTGTGTGATTGTATATGAATAGTAATGGGCTAATGGATAGAGGTAAATAGACAACATTCACCAAAGAAACCATTCATTAACGTGAGATTTAATCCACTGGGATGCTGTATGACTCTTGTAGATTTAGCGCTTCTTTTTGATAATAACCACTGGGATGCTTTATCATCCCAGCGGGTAAAGAGTTTTATTTATAAAGTTCATAAAGGGCTTCTTCGCTGATATTGTATTTTTTACCATCTTTGGTGGTAAAAAAAATATGATGAATAGCAAAAGGCACCCGTCGGGACAGAGTTTTAATGATTTGTGTTGGTAGTTAGCGAAAGATGTGATGGCTGTGATCCACTGGATGTGTTAGGGAGGGGGTGTTGGATGTGATCCACTTAGATATGTGGGCGTGGGTGTGGGGGAGGAAGGTTGGTAGCAGGAACATATGTTTTGCAGCCTTGGAGACATGCCAAGCCTACTCCCCAGGCTGCTGAGAGTCTTGAAGACTTCCATTATAAGCACTTGTAGCCGCTTCTCAGTGACACTTAATACCCTCGTGTGATACACTGCTTACTTTACCAGCAAAACCCGGATCCATATTGATCACAACTCTTTTTGTGGTGTGCGATGGCAGGTATTGCCCATAAGTATGGTGGAATGGTATGAGATGCCCACACGGTGGTGGAGGCGCTAAATGAACACAAATCTTCTTGTGTTGTACGGTAATAGGTATGGCCAACAAGTATGGTAATGGTCTTAAATGCCGACACGATAGTAGAATTGAACAAATGAACACAAGTAAGTCTTTCTTGTGCTGTACGAAGGCAAGTATTGGCCACAAATATGGTGCAGTGGTAATGATATGAGACGTTCGGCAAGTGGACACAAATGCAACTAATGAGACATTTTATTGTGGCAACGTTTCACTTTCCAGGAGTTTTGTCAAGCCGTTACAAACATTACAAGGACACAGGGTATAGTAATAATTGTAGAATTACCGACAGAATGTTAGATAAATGGACACAGATGCATCTAATGTTTGTGAAAGCTTGACAAAACTCCTGGAGAGCGAAACGTTGCCATAATAAAATGTCACATTTGTTGAATGTGTCCATTTACCTAACATTCTGTTGGCAATTCTACCATTATTACTAAATGACATGAGGTGCCCACATTATCAAGTCATGATGTTCGATCCAGAAGAGAGTTTCTGGGAATGTTTGGAAGCTGCTCAAGGTGAAACTGAAAGAATTGTACAATTGGAATTTTTGGAGGCAAGAAAAGCTTGTGGAGACAGAGAATTGGATATGAAGAAGTTCACCAGCAACCCACTCCTGGGCTGTGCACACTGGCTGCCCACCTCTGACTACCCACTCCTGGGCCCACACACTTTTACCTACTCATCTTTGGCCCACTTGCAGCAGTGTTGATGTAATATTTATATCTCATACTGACTAATGGGACCATCACCCCCGCGATTCGATCTCAGACCAAAGGCAACTGAATTGGATTCAGAACTGTTAAGATGCGCAAAGGACCGTTAAGTTTATACCGAATGTATTGATGTTGTGTTGTTGTTGGTGTTGATAATGTTATTGTTGGTATTATTATTGATATTCTTGTGTTGATGTTGATGTTAGTGTTTTTGTTTTTAATGTTGATTTTGCCGTTGTAGTTGCTGTTCTTGATATTATTATTGTTGTTGTTGCTGTTATTGATGTTTTTATGTTGATGTTAGTGTTGTATATATAGGGAGGTGCCAAATGCAAGAGGTTAGGAGGGAGTCAAAAGCAGTCAAGTTTGATCCGAGGACCGGAATGGCAGCTCCAGTTCACTGGATCAAGAGGATAATAATCATCATCATCATATCTTAAGTGAGCGTCAATCTGGACATCCTAGTCCTGATGTCTGATACTCCACCAGTATATCCCCGGACGCCACTCAGTACATTCCCATTCAATATTGTTTCTCAGAATTATCTAGGCTGACGTCACATTCAATATATTTACACTCGGTACTATTGACTCAAAATTATCTACACTAACGCCACACTCAGTATATTCACACTCTGTATTAAAGTAACTGCAGTTTTTGGACATTTTAAAAACTCACTGTCGCCACTCTTTAGGGGGTTAATTATCTTAGTGCGAAGATGTAGTACTTACTTGCTCTACTACCATCACCACCACCACTACCACTACTACTTTTACTAGTAGTGTTAGTAGTATTCTATTACTGTTACTAGTATTACATTACTATTAGTATTTTAACTATTACTGCTAGTATTACACCATTATTGTTTTAACTACTACTGCTACTATATTTGCTAATATTGCTGTTGCTTCTGCTGTTACTCTTGTTGTTTCTGCCGCCGCTGCTGCTGTTGTTGCCGCTGCTGCTGCTATTGTTGCTGCCGCTGCTGCTATTGTTGCTGCCGCTGCTGCTATTGTTGCTGCCGCTGTAACTGGTGGTGGTGGTGGTGGTGGTGATGACGGCGGCGACGATGATGACGACGACGCTGCTGCTGCTAATGCTAATAATAATAATAATAATATAATAATAAAAATGGCATCCCGGAAGTGTAGAAGACCAATGAAAACGCTGCCCCAGAAAGCCTTGTGAAAAGATGTTATTTTTTAGTTGTTTAGATTCTGCAGAGTTGATCAGCTGCCTGGTGTTTATAACATGTTGCCACGACACACACTTGATTCTCCTCTTTCTCTCTCAGGGGCGGGGAAGGGTACCTTGATTCCGGTGAAGGGCTCTTGAACCTGATTATTGGAGTTTGGTTCTTCTCTGTTGAACTGAATGTGATTTCTTCCATTCCCTAAGCTGTGTATGACTCCTACAGATTTAGCGCTTCTCGGTGAATATATTAATTTTAAAATATTATTATTGTTATTAATGAGAAATTGTTAGTTTGTATGAGTTAAATCATGATAAATAATGTCTATACCAACTTATAAGTACGATTTTAGATCTTATTAAATATATGGTAGAATTAATATACGAGAGAGAGAGAGAGAGAGAGAGAGAGAGGCTTGACCTCTCCCTGTAAAAACTATTGTGGAGAGAGAGGAGCACCCAACATGCTGGTTTATAAGAAACATTTTGCGTGGATAGGGGGGCAATGTGGCAGATGTTGCAGGTGTATGGAATAGGAAGTAGGTTACTGAAAGCAGTGAAGAGTTTTTGAGGATAGTGAGACTCAGGTTAGAGTATGTAGGAATGAGGGAGATTATTTCCCAGTAAAAGTAGGCCTTAGACAAGGATGCGTGATGTCACCGTGGTTGTTCAATATATTTATAGATGGGGTGGTAAGAGAAGTGAATGCTTGGGTGTTGGCAAGAGGTGTGGGGTTAAAAGATAAAGAATCTAACACAAAGTGGGAGTTGTCACAGTTGCTCTTTGCTGATGACACTGTTTTTGTGAGATTCGGAAGAGAAGTTGCAGAGGTTGGTGGATGAGTTTGGTAGGGTATGTAAAAGAAGAAAATTAATAGTGAATATAGGAAAGAGTAAGGTGATGAGGATAAAAAAAAAAGGTGACCAAAAATTGGATATCAGATTGGAGGGAGAGAGTATGGAGGTGAATGTATTCAGATAGGTGTCAGCGGATGGGTCTTTGAAGGATGAGGTGAATCATAAAATTGATGAGAGGAAAAGGTGTGAGTGGTGCACTTAGGAGTCTGTGGAGACAACTTTGGCCGTGGAAGCAAAGAGGGGAATGTATGAGAGTATAGTTATACCAACACTCTTATATGGGTGTGAAACATGAGTGGTTAATGTTGCAACAAGGAGAAGGCTGGAGGCAATGGAGATGTCATGTCTGAGGGCAATGTGTGGTGTGAATATAATGCAGAGAATTCGTAGTTTGGAAGTTAGGAGGAGGTGCGTGATGTTGTTAAGGTGGTTCGGATATGTAGAGGATGAAACAAAATAGAATGACTTTGAGAGCGTATAAATCTGCAGTGGAGGGAAGGCGGGGTAGGGGTCGGCCTAGGAAAAGTTGCAGGGAGGGGGTAAGGAGGTTTTGTGTGCGAGAGGCTTGGACTTCCAGCAAGCATGCGTGAGCGTATTATTTGATAGGAGTGAATGGAAACAAATGGTTTTTAGAACTTGACGTGCTGTTGGAGTGTAAGCAGGGTAACGTTTATGAAGGGATTCGGGGAAACCGGCAGGCCAGACTTGAGTCCTGCAACAGTAACATCCCTCCCTGAAGGAGGGATGTTATTGTTGCAGTTTTATAACTAGTGTAAGCACGCCTCTGGCAAGAGAGTGATGGAGTGAGTGATGGTGATGAAAGTTTTTCTTTTTTTGGGCCACCCTGCCTAGGTGGGAAGCGGTTGATGTGTTAATAAAATAAAAAAAAATATTTTGCGTACGCACGCTTGTATGTATGCGGAAGCGCTCTTCTACCTTGTACTCCTCAAACATGAATTAGGAAGCCAACATCAGCAATACATTGCCCATGTTTCACTCACAACTGTTTACCAACAACCACCTCTTCCTCTCTCGTTTTCTCCCTCCTCTTACCTCCTCTTCATCCCAGCCTTGCTGTTTCTCTCATCTGCAGCCTCTTCTCACACTATTTCGTTATCTTCCTTGTCTCACTGGGTAACCACAGCCTGTGATTGTCTTTCGTTTTTTACCCTCTGATGTGCGTGAGGAATACACTGTAAGAGGGATGTAAACCACATTATTCAATATGTCTCGGTCTTTTTTTCCCTCTCTCATAAACCTTTAGCGCGGGCCTTAGCCATATGGTGACCCATTTAGTGAGGCATTTAGTCATTAGACCAAAACCTTTTATTGGTTTAGACCCCAGAAAAAGATTAACCTATGAACATAATGTGATACGTAGTTGGTCTTGCTTTTCGTCTTTCGTTCCCCTACCTCTCCATTTCCTCTCTTGTTCCTCATCCTTCACCCCTCTTTATTCCTCGCCTCTCTCCGATCCTTCTCTACTATACTTGTCATCTCTTAAAGGTTCTTCGCGGGTTTGGTTCATAGGGCATGCAATTTATATGCTACACTTTATCCTACTTCATCTATTTCATTAGAGATAATTTATAAATTTGTGCTTTATTTATTGCGACGCAAATAGAAACTAGTATGAACTTGGAACCAGCTGTGGGCCTGAGATTTCATTTCCTTATTATCTTTATTTCTCAAATATCCGCGTTTTAGAGAATCCCTATCCAAGCGGTTTGCAATTTATTATCTTCAGATAGGTCACTGACGACTGAGTTGAGGTAGGAACCACAAATATGAATGGGAAAATCTTGAATTTTTTTCTAGATAAAGCAATGCGCATTCATCAGATTCCCTCTGCATGTGTGTGTGTGTGTGTGTTGAGGTCAGCAACGATTATAACCTGTTGACAATTATGTTGCAATAGAAGGCAGTCTGCATTCTCCTAATATAAGGAAGTATATTCAGTGTGCAGGCAGTTATTGAGGTTTGTACATTGCTTGCCTAGTATGAAGATCCTAGGGTTTATACCTAGCCAAACCGTTTTTCCTAGCGATCAAAAATAATAATATGTATAGTTTGAATAAAACACACGTTAGCCTCTGTGACCCAGACTGTCTCGTCGCGTCCATGAGGTATAACCAGTAATTTAAATAAAGTTTTACGAAATCCTGTCTCCTACGAATGTTTCTGGAACTTCAAACTGTATCAGGAGGACGTATTTATGGAACTGCTTCAGTACACCAATATTGGTGTGCTCTGGCAGACAGTATTCTATTTCACTGGCTCCTTATATTGGCTTTCAGCTTGACTAGGAGGATGTGTGAGGCGGTTACCCTTGAGGCAGACAGGATATGGGGTCGTAGCCCCGTGGTCTTGTATTTGGAAAAGAAACCCACTGGCAGACGTGAGGTATGAGTAGCTGTGTGGGTGACGTAAAATCTGAGATCCTGTTGTTCAGAAATTGAGTTTTAAAATACTGTGGTCCTGTCTGTCCAGTTTTCTTCTGTTGCGACAGGTATCCTCTTGATATGGTCTCTTGTGGCAGTAATTGCACCTGATGTCTCGCAGGTAATTGTGGGCAGTGTGCCCCTTTCAGTGGCAGGTGGAGCACTGTCTTGGTGCCTGTGAGGGCAGTGTCCTCTTCGCCGCACCTCTTTTGTTTTGCCGCTGATTCTGCAGCTGATTTCTTTGTCTGTGTGAGTTCTGCTGTGATCTTGATGATTAGGTTGCTGTTGAGCCTGATGATTATGGACGTGGTGGGTAGGTTCTGGAGGCTGTGTCGGGGAAGAAGGGGGGGGGAGATGAGAGCTGTGAATAGCGGCGACCTCGTCTGCCAACAATGACCCATTCTCACATCATCAGGGATAATCGCTCAAGTTTAAAAGTTTCCTGGTTACATTTAGCTATTCGTTGCCAGGCGCATTACGGTGATTTTTTTAATATGCTTCTTTGTTGTTAAATATTTGTTTATAGGTTTATGTAACCTAACTTAACTTGAAATAAATAGATAGTATTGTTAGTTAAGGGGCAGTGGCTGTCAAATGATTGTTATATACAGCAGCCTCAGGTGAAGGAGAACCTGACTCAGAAGTGACAGAGCAGTGGAGTCAGGAGGGCTGGTAGGTGATGGAGGGTAGCTGTCACATACTCAAGGCTGTCTACGTAGCCAGAGGAAGGTAGTGTCAACATTGTGTTGTTGAGAACTTTGTCGCCGGGGTTGTGTGCTCTGTCTCCTCACGCATGATCAGATAGATTCTCATGAACACATTGCTGTTGTGCTGTGTTACCGTGAGATTACAATATAGTTCTCTCTCTCTCTCATATGAGATTTGGTTAGTTTCCTTGATCTCTTTAATGTCCATATGTTGTGAAAATCTGTTGCAAATGCGAGGTCATTAGAGAACTGAACGATCACTGATGGAGTGATGCCACTGAGAAGTGTCCAGCAAGATTGAAATTACCGAGGGGCTGCTCATTGTGTGGCATATTAGATGTTTTCTGCTTGTTTAGGTTAGGTAAGATTCATCAGGCAGCAAGAAAAATGACTCCTGTCTCGGGTTTTAGTCATATGATGACCAGCCATTAAAGCCTTTGATCGCATGACTGAGACCTTCCGTTGTCTTACCAGTCCACTTGCATAACAATTAAAAGTAACATCATTTGATGTTATGGTCTCTGGTTCTTCGAAAATTTGAGCGAATTGTTCACCCCTGATAAAATATGAGGTATGTACATAACAGTAAGGCTTATTTATGGTATTGGAAGCATTGCTGAACCTAAAAATACATTCAGGCCAAGCCGAGAAGAGAGATGACTCGCCTTGTCCAGTGCTTTGAGAAATGGGTAGACAGTCCTATAAAAATGATGCATACTCAGGGTGAGAGCGAACTTGAGTGTCTCGTATTGAGTCTAGTAGCCTCTTTGCGAGCAGGTGCGAGATTTTTTTTTTTAACTAATGTTTTTGGGTGACTTATTTGTAAGATTTACCACATGAGTCTTCATAATCATTACGAAGTCGTATTTACCCTCAGGATATTAGCTTCATTCTTTGTATTTATTTTTCACTATAACTCCGGTAGTAACATCGTTCTGCTTTGAGACGATCATTCATTTGTGTTTTCTCTTTAATTTTATAAATAAATGTTTGAGAGAATAAGCGCAGGATTGTTGGACGGGTTGAAATAGGTCGTTGAAGTAGACGTCCAATGACAAGACCCAAGAACGTGGCCTTGTGGCATCTGACACCGACTCAGTAACTCAGATTGCTGTTGATTCAGATTGATTCCCCGGCGTAGACCCGGCTCGTTGCTGCATCAAAAACTGTAATAAGCTATCGCACTTATATTATGAAGATGCATCTTTATAAATAATGTAATTTTCGGCCTTGAAGGTCATCGCACAGGTGGTGTAGAAAAGAGTCAGAGATTCCTAGTGACTAGTTTTGCCGTCTCTAGTGCCATATCCAGTCAGATGTACCAGTAATCTCCATTCCAACCTACACACCTGATTCAGGCTAATTCAGTGACTAGTTCCACATAGTGGAGAGGTGTAACAAGAGGTCAGTTTCAGAGCAAGCTTTTGTAAAACCATATTGATGTTCACATACAGCGAGAGATTATTGTCTCATCGATTATGTTAGTGAGTGACAGACGTGACTCGGTTGTTGATATCTCGCAGCTCTTCATGCTGAACAGAGCATGCAGTTTTTTCCCACAAAGATGGCCACTTACGCCGTGCTAGGAAAAATCGGTATATGTGAGTGAGAGTTGATGTCAGCTGATGAGCACTTAATTATGCTCAGCAATCTTGGGCTCTCATTTTCTTGTCCCACAGCCCTTTCTATACCCAATGATTTAAAAAGGAAATATGTACCTCTCATTGACTTAATTTCACCTCCGACATTGTTAATTTACTCGTCAGCTAAAATCACCTGATACGAGTCTTGATAATATGACCTATTCAGTGGCTTATTAATAACATGTTAAAACTGTAAATGATTAAATAGTTGAAATCTTAGACAGCACAGGGTTACTAGTCAGATTTATTGTGGGGTTGATAAAACTGTATTTCACGACTCAGTAAATATATGTACTCTCTTTTAGGTAATATCGTTGGGTGAATAAGATGATGAGCATCATTATCCACTGAGAATTTACTACTACTACTGCAATGGCAGTGTGTGAGTAGGAAGCGAATTCTTAGTAAAAGTGTCGCTTGGTAGTCAAGCAGGTAGTATACTATTGGTTGTGTGGCAGCATAATTCTCAATGACTGTTTCAAGTCCAGCCGAGGCACAACTGATTAATAATAGTGTGCTGATGTTTGGTCAGGTCCCTGTTGGCGGGTGGGGGTTGTTGCTGCCTAGCCGTTTCTTGCACCAATTTGGATCATGACTAACAAACGATACATCTAGGGGCTTGTGAGATGCTTAAGACGGATGTGGTAAGCCTTATTGTCTTTTAGTCTACGTATGAGAGTGATCAGAGCAGCTATGGAATCCTTGTAAATAACAAAGTACCACTGTTGTAAAGTGTGAGTTATTATTTGCTGAATTACCACTTGCTTGTACTGAACAGTGCTTAGTGTCTTTACCTCGTGAACTGTTCCTTGCGATGGACACCAGATTCTTTATCTTGTCTGAATCCACTGAATCCATTCTTGGCTCCGAGTATGCTTGATTCTGCGTGATATAGTCAAGTATCTTTTCTTATTGTGAAACACAATATGCAGCTTTTGCTAGTTAAGGTTGCCATAGTGATAAAGGAGTGTACTCCTTTATTTGTAAGTCACTTTTTTTTCCTAGCAGTTTTCATGTGATTTACAATTTTGTCTCTGCATCGGCTACAGATCTCAGCGCGTTATTAACTGGAGAGAATACGACTGGCAGACATTTAATGAAATTCTTTTCTTTGCCAGGGAGTCTTCGTCGATGGAGGATCTTTATCACTAGACAGACATTTATGTATTCGCAGGAGCAGGAATGTTGCTTCGTAGTCTGTGAGGTACCAAACTGCATGGGGTTGCACAATGTTAATAACCTTATAACTAGTACCGTAATGTAAATTTGTCATGGCTTTCACGGTCTTGGTCCGGGGGAGGGTCTGAGGCCCTACATATTGTACCTTTTCTACATTTTACGTTTTAGCGATGTTCTACCGCGTCGTATCGCCAACGAGTGTTTCCAGAGCATACTACCGTATTAGGACGATGTGTTCATGACGTGGCATTCATTGCTATCCCGACAAGTTCTCGCAGACACAACTAACGTGGCGTCGTCAGCATAGCCGAGTAACCTTGTGCCAGTTTGAAAAAGAATTTGTTGACCAGTTGGTTGTTTTTTTATTAATGAATTTAAAGCCTGTTGACTAAACGAGAATTATTAAGACTGCATATCATCTGCGCACCATCTCAAAAATTGCTTTAATGACCAATATTGAGATTAAACTCTCAGTGTATATACACTGAGAGATATACACCGCTTGATACATATACTGTTAACTAGTCATTATATTAGGTAATTACTGGGAATGGAGGCGAGAGAGAGAGAGAGAGAGATACATGATTATATATATACGTATATATATATATATATATATATATATATATATATATATATATATATATATATATTTATATATATATCTATATATATATATATAATATATATATATATATATATATATATCTCTATTATATATATATATATATATATATATATATATATATATATATATATATATATATATATATTATATATATATAATATATATATAATATATATATATAATATATATATATAATATATATATATAATATATATATATATATATATATATATATATATATATATATATATATATATATATATATATATATATATATATATATAATGGAAGAAAGGAAGCACTGTATGTGTATTCGTGGCCCCAGATTATTAACATCTTATCAGAAGATATCAGAAACACTGCTGGGCCAAGTGTAGAAGTCTTCAAGAGAAAACTGGACAAACATCTTCACCAGGTGCCATATCAACCAGGCTGTGATGGATATGTGGGGCTGCGGGTCACCAACAGCAACAGCCTGATTGACAAGGCAAGCACCAGACGAGCCCATAGCCGGGCTCCGAGAGTAGAAAAACTCGGAGTTCATCAAAGGTATAAGGTACAAGGATTTTAAATCGGGTAGAATTGAGGATTGTATCCGGTGGGGCACTGTTTCAAGGGCATAGTAACTGAAATTATATATTTGTTAAAATTAACTTTGCATACCAAGGTGCAGTACCTTGATGTGCGTAAATATAAACCTGTTTTTTTTTAGGTCATGTTAATATTGTGGAACACAATATGCAGCCTGTTGTTAGTTCAGGTTGCCATGGTGGTAGAGGAGTGCACTCCTTTATTTGTAAGTCAGTTTCTTTTCCCAGCAGTATTCATGTAATTTACGGTTTTGTCGCTGCCTCGGCGACCAGTATCTTCATCTAAGACGTCGAAGGTTGTACGTGGTCCTAACGACCTAGAATATACGTCGATACAAACACTCTTAATTTCCTGGCTTGGTCGATAATAGCAAGATTGTTTCCTCTTTTTGGACCAGAATGATAGCTCGGGATGATCCCATTGTTGCCAAGGATGGTAACATCTTGTGGTATGAGACAGTTTCTCTCCTTTTCCATCCCTCGTGCGCGCACTTAACACTCCGAAATATGGCAACACATGGAAACTGCATTCTCACAGACGTTAAAATAACTTACATCACTGTAAGGTTAAAGGAGGTAATGGAGGTTGGCGCCATACACGGGGTTTAAACTAACAACTGTTGACCCACTATTATTATTATTATTATAGCCTTATAGGAAGCTACTTGGCCCACCTTGGTATCTCCCATCGTCAACCCAAGTGAGGCTATCTAAAGACTGTGAAGGTCAAGGCAAGAGAAAAAAGCGAAGGACTAGGACCCTAAATTCCTCATCTTGTTCCTTTCACACTCGTGCCAAACTTACCCAGTGGAAGAGAGAGCTTTTCCCGAAGTCACTGACCTCGTTCAGTCTCGCCTGTTAACTGTGTAACCCCCTCCAGTAGCTGCTAATGAAGTGGAAGTGGGTGTGCTGTCTTGCATATAAGTGGTGTGTGAGAAAATGAGGAATCGAGATAAAGTCTTGACCTAAAAACTCTGAAAAGTAGTCGAGGAAAAAATAAGCAGAAGAGTGGTATGGAGGAAATTGAAGCTAGGTGTTGTAAAACCTTAGATTAAGTGTAAGTGTCCTACAGGAGCCTGATAGAATAGAGCTAAATAGTGAAGAAAGTGGAGGCCGGAAGGAGAAATGGTTATTCCCTAGAAATAAACACTCACTGAAGCTTAAATGAAATGGGACTTGGATTTATTACCCACAATGATCGTGTCTTTTTTTCTTTGGTGGGATAATTCTCAGGCCTGTGTGTGTATGTGTGTGTGTGTGTGTACTCACCTAGTTGAGGTTGCAGGGTTCGAGTCCTATCTCCTGGCCCCACCTCTTCACTGGTCGCTACTAGGCACTCTCCTTGAGCCGTGAGCTTTATCATACCTCTGCATAAAGCTATGTATGGATCCTGCCTCCACTACATCGCTTCCCAAACAATTCCACTTCCTGACTACTCTGTGGCAGAAGAAATACTTCCTGACATCCCTGTGATTCATCTGTGTCTTCAACTTCCAACTGTCCCCTTGTTGCTGTGTCCCATCTCTGGAACATCCTGTCTTTGTCCACCTTGTCAATTCCTGTCAGTAATTTGTATGTCGTTATCATGTCCCACCTATCTCTCCTGTCCTCCAGTGTCGTCAGGTCGATTTCCCTTAACCTATCCTCCTCTTATCTCTGGGACTAGTCTTGTTGCACGTTCTCTAGTTTCTTTACGTGCTTGGCTAGGTGTAGGTTCCAAACTGGTCCCGCATACTCCAATATGGGCCTAACGTACACGGTGTACAGGGTTCTGAACGATTCCTTATTAAGATGTCGGAATGCTGTTCTGGGGTTTGCTAGGCGCCCATATACTGCGGCAGTTATTTGGTTGATGTGCGCTTCAGGAGATGTGCTTGGTGTTATACTCACCCCAAGATCTTTTTCCTTGAGTGAGGTTTGTAGTCACTGGCCCCCTAGACTGTACTTCGTCTGCTGTCTTCTTTGCCCTTCCCCAATCTTCATGACTTTGCACTTGGTGGGGTTGAACTCCAGGAGCCAATTGTTGGACCAGGTCTGCAGCCTGTCCAGATCCCTTTGTCGTTCTGCCTGGTCTTCGATCGAATGAATTCTTCTCATCAACTTCACGTCATCTGCAAACAGGGACACTTCGGAGTCTATTCCTTCCGTCATGTCATTCACAAATACCAGAAACAGCACTGGTCCTAGGACTGATCCCTATGGAACCCCGCTGGTCACAGGCGCCCACTCTGACACATCGCCACGTACCATGACTCGCTGCTGTCTTCCTGATAAGTATTCCCTGATCCATTGTAGTGCCTTCCCTGTTATCCCTGCCTGGACCTCCAGTTTTTGCACTAATCTCTTGTGTGTGTGTGTGTACTCACCTAATTGTGGTTGCCGGGGTCGAGACTCAGCTCCTGGCCCCGCCTCTTCACCGACCGCTGCTAGGTCCTCTCTCCCCCTGCTCCATGAGCTTTATCATACCTCATCTTAAAACTATGTATAGTTCCTGCCTCCACTACATCACTTGCCAGACTATTCCACTTCCTAACTACTCTATGACTGAAGAAATACTTCCTAACATCCCTTTGACTCATCTGAGTCTTCAGCTTCCAATTGTGATCCTTTGTTTCTGTGTCCCATCTCTGGAACATCCTGCCTCTGTCCACCTTGTATTTTTTTGTATGTCGTTATCATGTTTCCCCTGACCCTCGTGTCCTCCAGTGTTGTCAGACCGATTTCCCTTAACCTTTCTTCATAGGACATTCCCCGTAGCTCTGGAACTAGCCTTGTTGCAAACCTTTGCACTTTCTCTAATTTCTTGACGTGTTTGACCAGGTGTGGGTTCCAAACTGGTGCTGCGTACTCCAGTATGGGCCTGACGTACACAGTGTATAAAGTCTTGAACGATTCCTTACTGAGGTATCGGAATGCTGTTCTCAGGTTTGCCAGGCGCCCATATGCTGCAGCAGTTATCTGATTGATGTGTGCTTCCGGAGACATGCTCGGTGTTATACTCACCCCAAGATCTGTGTGTGTGTGTGTGCGTGTGTGTGTGTGTGTGTGTGTGTGTGTGTGTGTGTGTGTGTGTGTGTGTGTGTGTGTGTGTGTGTGTGTGTGTGTGTGTGTACTCACCTAATTGTGTGTACGCACCTATTTGTACTCACCTATTTGTGGTTGCAGGGGTCGAGTCATAGTTCCTGGCCCTGCCTCTTCACTGATTGCTACTAGGTCCTCTCTCTCCCTGCTCCATTAGCTTTATCAAACCTCGTCTTAAAACTATGTATGGTTCCCGCATCCACTACGTCACTTTCTAGGCTATTCCACTTCCTGGCAACTCTGTGACTGAAGAAATACTTCCTAACATCCCTTTGACTCATAGAAGTCTTCATCTTCCAATGTGACCCCTTGTTTCTGTGTCCCATCTGTTGAACATCCTGTCTTTGTCCACCTTGTCATTTCCTCGCAGTATTTTATATGTCGTTTTCATGTCTCCCTTGACCCTCCTGGCCTCCAGTGTTGTCAGATCGATTTTCCTTAACCTTTCTTCGTAGGACAATCCCCTTAGCTCTAGGGCTAGTCTTGTTGCAAACCTTTGCACTTTCTCTAATTTCTTGACGTACTTGACCAGATGTGGATTATAAACTGGTTCTGCATACTCCAATATGGGCCTGACGTATATGGTGTACAGAGTCTTGAACGATTCCTTACCGAGGTATCGGAACGCGATTCTTAGGTTTGCCAGACGCCCTTATGCTGCAGCAGTTATCTGATTGATGTGCGCCCCAGGAGATGTGCTTGGTATTATATTCACCGCAAGATCTTTTTCCTTGAGTGAGGTTTGCAGTCTTTGGTCACGTAGACTATACTCTGTGGTGTTCTTTGCCCTTCCCCGATCTTCATGGCTTTTTGCATTTGGCGGGGTTAAATTCAAGGAGTCAGTTGCTGGACCAGGCTTGTAGCCTGTCCAGATCTCTTTGTAGTCCTGCCTGGTCTTCGACCGATTTAATTCTTCTCATTAACTGCATCATCTGCAAACAGGGACACTTTTGAGTCTATTCCTTCCGTTATGTCATTCACATATATAAAAAACAGCAAAAGTCCTGGGACTGACCCCTGTGGAACCCCGCTCGTGACAGGCGCTCACTGACACCTCGTCACGTTTCATAACTCGTTGTTTTCTCTCTGTCAGATATTCTCTGATTCATTGCAGTGCCTTTCCTGTTATGTGTGCCTGATCCTCTAGCTTTTCCATTAACCTCTTGTGAGGAACTGTGTCGAAGGCCTTCTTGCAGTCCAAGAAAATGCAGTCTATCCACCCCTCTCTCTCGTGTCTTACTTCTGTTCCCTTGTCATAAAACTCCAGTAGGTTTATGACACAGGATTTTCATCCCCTGAAACCGTGCTGGTTGTCGTTTATAAGCCTGTGTCTTTCTAGGTGCTCCACCACTCTCCTGATGATCTTCTCCATAGCTTTGCATAGTATACACGTCAGTGACACAGGTCTATAGTTTAATGCCTCGTGTCTGTCTCCTTTCTTAAAAATTAGGACTACATTTGCCATCTTCCATACCTCAGGTAGTTGCCCGTTTCAGTGTTTGTGTCAAAGATTTTTGTTAGTGGCACACACAGCATCTCTTCTCCCTCTCTATGGACCCACGGAGAGATGTCTGGTCCCACCACCTTTGAGGTATCAAGTTCACATAGCAGCCTCTTCACCTCCTCCTCGGTTGTGTGTATTTCATCCAGCACTTGTTGGTGTACCTCCCTATTCTGAATTCCTGGAGTCTTTCATGTCTTCACTGTGAATACTTCTTTAAATCTCATGTTTAGCTCCTCACATACCTCTTGGTCGTTTCTTGTGAACTCCCCACCTTCCTTCCTCAGCCTGATTACCTGGTCCTTTACTGTTGTTTTCCTCTTGATGTGGCTATACAAAAGCTTCGGGTCAGCCTTGGCTTTCGATGCTATGTCATTTTTGTACTGATGCTGAGCCTCTCTTCTTATCTGTGCATATTGGTTTCTGGCTCTTCGGCTAATATCTTTATTTTTCTGGGTCTTTTGTCTTTTGTACTTTTTCCATTCTCTAGTGTACTTAGTTTTTGCGTCCTTACTCCTTTGGGTGAATCAAGGACTCGTTCTGGTCTTCCCATTATTTCTGTTTCCCTTGGGAACAAATCTTTCTGTATCCTTATATTTTGCTGTTACATAGTTCATCATTTCTTTTACTGGTTTTCCTGCCAGTTCTCTCTCCCAAGTCTTGTAGGACGTTCCTCATGCCTTTATAGTCCCCCACCCCCCTTTTGAAATTTGGGTTTTCCCATCCTATTCCTGCTACCCTCTCCACTTGTAGCTCAGCTATGTAATCAAAGCACAGAACCACATGATCACTAGCTCCAAGGAGCCTTTCATACGTGATATCCTCGATGTCTGAACTATTCAAGGTAAATACTAGGTCCAGTCTTGCTGAATCATCCTCATCTCTCTCTGGTAGTTTCTCTAACATGTTGATGCATGAGGTTTTCCGGTACCACATTCATCAGCTTGGATCTCCATGTTTCAGGACCCCCGTGTTCTCAGTAGTACCATACCAGTAACCAGTTACCAGTGTCAGTAGTGACTTGTAAATTCTGCTCTTGATTTATGAAGTGTTTCACGGATTCTTCTAAAGACACTTTGAGCTCAGCTGGTACGAGTTGCTATGAAATCATCAGGGTTGTACTTTGGTTTCGGGTTAGAATGTAACTACTCATAAGGCAAACGTTTATCTACACCGTACAGCGCATAATGTGGAGTGTCACCGATAGAAACATTGTAAGCAGAATTTATGGCACACTGAACATCAGATATAACTTCGTCCCAAGTTTCACTGTTGGGATTGATAGTGGCTCTCAAGACATCAAGTACTGCATCAAATCTTTTCAAGTGCATATCCACGTCTTCAGACATGACGATTACATCATCTAAGTACACCATAAGTGCATTACCTATGAGACCTCTAAAGATATTAGTCATGAGCCTTGAGAATGTTATAGGGAAAGATCGTAATCCAAAGGCCATATGGAGGAAGTGACAATGACCTGTAGGAGTGGTGAATGCAGTTAGCTCTTGGCTGTCTTCATGAAGAGGGACTTGCCAAAACCCTTGTAACAAGTCCAGGGTCGAAAAGACTTTGTTATCTCTGATGTTATGTAAAAGATCACTAAGTACAGGAAGTGGAAGCGATCTCTAATAGTTTTCGCATTTAACTTCCTAAAGTCAATGGGTGCCAAGTACCATCCTTCTTAGGTGCTAGGATCAAGGGCGCATTCCAGGGTGAATTACTAGGTGCAATAACTCCATCATCAAGCATTTGATTGATCAATTCTTCTGTGACAGCAACTTGTGAATGAGGCATTCTGTACGCAGGTATATAGATAGGTCTAGTACCAGGTTCAAGTGGGGTATGATGGGACAATAAGTTTGTTATACCCATCTTCTCACCTGGTAAGGCTTTACGACGTTTGTTCAACAGAGTCAACAAATGCTGAACCTCGTCTGGGAAGTCAGTGGGAGCTAAGTCTTTCTCCTCTACAGGTGGAACGGATTGATCCAGTGAAGTGGATGAGCAATTTGTCCCGTTGGGTTCAGTAATGTGGATTGGGTAAGAATACTCACATAGGCAATAATGGAGTATTATTAAATCGGAATATATGGGAAGCGCCCAGCCTGACCTACGTCTCCTCTCCCTATCTTTAGGCTGCCTCACGAGATGGTTCCTAGGGGTGAGCGGGTTCAAAACGTGCTAAGGTCAGCTGTAACAGTGAATAACAAGTGATTCACACAGATGGTTGGTAGTGAATCACTACTGACAGTGGTAACTGGTTACTGGTATGGTACTACTGAGAGTGGGGCTTCAGGTTTTCCCAGTCAATCTCCTTGTGATTGAAATCACCCATAACTAGTAACTTTTCTCTCCCCATGTGAGCTCTTCTGGCCACCTTAGCTAGTGTGTCTACCATTGCTCTGTTGCTCTCGTATTCTTGGCCTCCTGCAGTTCTGTGGCGGGTTGTACATTACTGCAGTTACCACCTTATGGCCCTCAGACTGGATTGTTCCTACTATGTAGTCCCTTTCACCCATTCCATCTATTCCTTCCATTTCCTCAAATCCCCACCAGTTTTTAATGAGCAGTGCAACTCCTCCCCCCCTCTGCTTCTTCTATCTTTCCTGAGGATTTGATATTCGGGTGGAAAGATTGCATCTGCTATCCTGGTAAGTTTCGTTTCTGCGAGTGTTGTTATGTCTGAGGATGTCTCCTTGATTCTTTCATGCCACTCCTCATATTTATTTGTTATTCCACCTACATTCATATACCAAACCTTCAACTTTTCTAAAATGTGGTGTGGGGCGTACATTGGGGTTGAAAAGCGGGAGACCTGATGAGGAACTATGGGTGGTTGCTGTGATGGAGTTTGTAATGAGCTGAGTGGGGGCATTGGGTATGGCCTGTATGTTTTGGGTTAGAGTGTTTGGTTGCATTGGGGTTGTCGTGGTTGGGGGCTTCTGTAGATGGTTGTGAGGGAGGTTGTATTTAAAATTCCTCCTGAGTCTGGGTTCTGACTAACTCCATCTTCACCTCTCTTTCCTCCTTTTGTCTTTGTACTCTCTCTTTCAGTTTCTGCCTTTCTTCTTGTGTTCTTTCATGGTCGAGATACACCTTCCGGTACGCCAACATGTCCCTTAGTCTTGCTTTCTCCTGTAGGATCTTGCTTCGAGCCGATTCTGCCTTGAAAATCACTTTGACTGGCCAAATTCTTCCTCTTGCAAACCCCCCTATTCTCAGAAAATTTGCCAACTGGGTCATGTTATCTTCTATTGCTTTCATGATGCTTTCAATCTCTTTTTTTCCCCTTGTCTTCTTGCTTTGTAAGTTTCCCCTTCAATTTCCTGGAGCCCATAAACAAAGACTGATTTCTCCCTTTCATTCTCCTATTGTATCCCTCTGATTCGATTTAGTTGCCTCCATTGCAGCTTTCTTCAATTTCTTTACTGTCTGTTGCCCCTGGGCCTAGTGGTCTGTCATTTTTCCTTCTCAGCTTTCCCTGGGCACTGCTGTTGTCTGTTAGGGCCTCTGTATAGCTTAACTATTTCATTTTCTACAGTCCCCTCCATTGTTCCTGATGTGATCCTCTTTTTCACAGGCTCCACGATGGTCTGATAGGGCCTCTGCATACAGTTTTACTCCTTCGTTCCCTACAGTCTCCTTGTTTGTGACTGAGGTAGCAGTTTCTTTTGTCATGTTCACATTGCTCTTTAGTTCTTTAGTCTGTTTCAGATTTTTCAGTTCCTCTTCTAACCTCTGTATCTTAACCTTTGCTGCTGTGACTTGCATCTCCCACTTCCTGCTCTCTGCAGCTATCCTCTCCATTTTCATGCTAAGCTCTTCTAGCTTCCTTCCCCACTCATGTTCCCTTTTCATGAGTGCTGCTACCCAATCTTCCTTTACAGACTCATCCTCTAGTCCCCTGGTTTTCCGTCCTGCTCTCTGGCAACCCATTTTTTTGGTTGTCACAGAATGGAAAACTGTGTATTTCTGTGTGGTTTGTTTGTGATGTGTTTGTGTGTGGGGGGGGAGATGGATGGAGACAAGGAAGCTGGAGACAGTGGGAAAATGGGAGAGAAGTGGTAAGGGGGGAAAAAGGGGGAGTATGGGGAGAGGAGGAGGGAAAAGCAAATGGGAGGAGGGAAAGGGGTAAAGAGGGAGAGGAGGGGGAGGAGGAGGGTGAGCGAGAGGGGGGATCAGGGGAGGGAGTAGGAGAGAGGTGGGGGAGGGTGCGGGGGGGGGAGAGTATGTGGGTCTGTATATGTGGGAATGTGTGGGTGTGAACGTTATGTGTGTGTGTGTGTGTGTGTGTGTGTGTGTCTGTGTGTGTTTAAAATTATTGTTTTGTTTCATTTAGAATTAAGGAGGTAAACGTATTCTTTATTTTATTCTCTATTAATACTTGCTAATTCTTGTTTTCCTCAAGTAAGTAGTAATTTGAGACCCACATCTCAATGATTTTATATTTCTCTGTATTATAAAAGAAATATACGGAGCTTTGGGTAGATGAATCTGAGTGTTTTGCAACTGCTGTTTCATGCTTTATTCTCATTGTTTAGTGTAAGGCTTAGGAACTTGAGAATGGAGGAAACTGTAGAAGGCCTACTGGCCCATACAAGGCAGGTCCTTATCAAAACCAGCACTATCCAATGCTACCCAAGAATTTACTTCCGTACCCACGACACCAATCAAACCCAGCCCCTCCAACTAATATATTTGTTCAATCTCTTTTTAAAGCCACCCAAGTTCAAAGCCTTTATCACCCTACTCGGAAGATTTTGTTCCACGCTTCCACAACTCTCCTCGAAAACTAATACTTACCTATGTCCTTTCTAAATCTAAATTTATCTAACTTAAATCCGTTATTTCTGGTTCTTACCTGGTTCGATATCCTCAGTACTTTATTAATATCACCTTTGTTTATGTCTATCATTCAATTATAAACTTCGACGATATCTCCCTCATTCTACGTCTTCCCAGAGATTGAAGATTCAAGGTTCTGAGTCTGTCTTCATACGGGAGATTCCTTATACAGTAAATCATTTTAGTCATCCTACTGTGTATGTTCTCCAGTGAATCTATATCCATTGTTTTTCTACATAATGCATTATAAGAGTAAGTTGTGTGATTGTGGGAAACGAAAAGTGTTTGGAAAGTGAGACCTAAAATACTTTTGTAAGCTAAATGGTTATCTTTTCTTTATAATTATGTGGTATAATCTTTAAATTTAATCTTGCCTATATTTGCATTTGTTTTTTGTAAATAATTTTAGTATATAATACCATTTTGTCTTATATTTTGAGAGGAGTTAATAATTATATTTTGAAACTTATTCTGTTTGGTATAAATAAAGAAAATGTAAAAAAATTTATTTTCTTTACTGTGGTGGGATAAAGATCATGACAGTCTGTTAGTTTATAACAGCAATAATTAACCTCTCCACTGTTTTCCAAGCGAATTACTCAGTAGTATTTTTTTGTAAAACGTATTGTCGTTACTTACGAATTCATTGGGTTGTGTATAATATTTTTCATGAAAGTTTAAAAGCTAATGTTGCGACTGTAAAAGTTTGGTAGAGTAAAATGGATTGTTACTAATTTTGTTTCTCTGTAAGAGGTTTGAATACTTTTGTATTCCTGGTAGTACTGAAGTTGACTACGATATGAATTCGGGAGAGTTAAAGATGATATGGGTCTTGGGAAAAATGCAAGTACTGAAGAGTAGTATGGCTCCACTTTGACAGGAACCGAGGTACTATGGGAAAAACTCGATTTGAAAGAAACTAGAAAGCAAATTTTTTCAGGATTTTTTTTGTGTAATTTTTAAGGTAGAAACTGTACAAGTATAATAATTAAGATTCTGTATGTATAAGAAATGATAATATTAGGTTAATTTTTTACAGATCTTAAGTGTTTAGGAAAATCGTGGATTTTCTTAATTCTCTATTTTACTTTAGAGGTGGGGAAGAGGGGATGTGATGTTGATGCAGCCCCATCATCTGCTTGAGATGGAATTTGAGTGAGTATTATAATTTGTATATAGTATGTCACTCAGTATGCTTATCTCCCATTATCTGCTGTGGTAAGGAAGGAGGGTTCTCTTTTTTAGGTGTTGGCCTTATCTCACTGGGGCTATTTGTAGACCCACCTCCTAAAGCCAGTCTTATTGGTCTAAAAATGTGATGTATTTATCAGAACACACATGATTAGCTACTTAGTGGGGAGTGGAGCAGTAAAGTTTTACGGAAATCAAGAACGACAGTAGAGAGAGGAGACTTCTGTGAGAGCTGGAGAGAGCCCAGAAGAGGCTAAAATTTTGTTCAGATTTTTAACCCCGGAGAGTTAGCCACCCAGGATGACCCAAGAAAGGCAGTGCGTCATCGAGGGACTGTTTGTCATATTTCCATTGGGGTCCTTAATCTTGTCCCCAGGATGCGACCCACACCAGTCGGCTAACACCCAGGTACCAACTTGTATGTTAGGTGAACAGGACAACAGGTGTAAAGAAACATGCCCAACGTTTCCACCCTTGGTGAGAATCGAACCACGGACACTTAGCGTGTGATGCGAGAGTTTTGCCTACCAGGCCACGGGCTCTCGTGAACAACTTTATCGAGAGGCTGAGAGAGTAATATTATTAAGTTATTTCTCTATAACAATATTTGTGAATTATATTCAATCTAGTGATTAAGTTGTAGAAATGTAAAAATTGAAGAGTCTAGTATATATTATCTTTTA
>NC_091322.1:16449936-16479936 GCF_038502225.1 Cherax quadricarinatus
TACATAGTTTTAAGAAGAGGTATGATAAAGCTCAGGAAGCAGAGAGAGAGAGAGAGGACCTAGTAGCAATCAGTGAAGAGGCGGGGCAAGGAGCTGAGTCTCGACCCCTGCAAGCACAATTAGGTGAGTACAGGTGATTTTAAAATATGCAAAACAACCACTGTGAAAGAGGAGTGAAATTCCAAGCGCTTCCTGACTACTCACATTGTCAAGGAACTATGAAAGTAATGCATCAAAGGAAGGCAATTAAAGGGCTTAGACTACACCTCACAGTCAACTCCCACAACAAAGAAACACCTGACGCGCGACAATACCGGACTCATAAGAAAAGAGGAACACTGCAGTAGGTCCGCTGGTCCAACTAGACAGGTCCTCACGACATCCCAATAACAAAATATTCTACCCAAAATATAAGGTTTATTATTTGTCCAATGTATTATTAAACTCTGACCAAATTTTATTAATTATTAATAAGTCTAATTTATATAAACATAAGGAAATATTCATATTATTTTCAAAGCTGCTTTTTATGAAACAAGATTCAATTATATTTCTGTCGACCATGGACTTGCTTGATACAACTTTCTCAGCTTTTTGAAAATCAATTGGATGGTTAAAATCTCTCACATGAATAAATAGAGCATTGGAATCTTGTCCAGTTCTAATGCTATATTTATGTTGTTTTAATCTAAGTTAGAGACTTTTACCAGTTTGACCGTAATAAACTTTATCACAAATTTTACAAGGAATCTTATAGACACATCCGTCAGCATTTTGGACGGAATTCTTTATCAAAAGTTATGTATGTATATATATATATATATATATATATATATATATATATATATATATATATATATATATATATATATATATATATATATTATATCGCACTGGGATGGTGGTCCAATAGTGGAAAATATAGCCTCAACAATGCTTCTGAGTGTGTAAGGGAAGGATAGAGCCCGCCTCCTGGCAGTGAGAGCCCCTCATGCAAGGGATTTTCTTTTGGCTGTTCCCAACTCCAGCCTTGGCACACGCCTCGACCCACAGACCATCCGCATCGGTGTTGCCCTTCGACTTGCCGCCCCTATTCTCGCCGAACACAGGTATATTTGTGGCAGTGAAGCAGCAGACCGATTCGGGTACCACGGTCTTGTGTGCCGTAAATCCGAGGGAAAGATTGCAAGACATGAGGAGCTTAATAACATTATCAAGAGGAGCCTCACAACAGCTGGATGCTCAGCAGTAAGGGAGCCACCCCAGCTATGCAGATGTGATGGCAGGCAGAAGCGTCCAGATGGTATCACCCTTCAAGCCTGGACAGATGGGAAGCAGGTGGTGTGGGACTATACATGTGGATCTACATTTGCTGATACCTATCTCCAATACACCAGTTAGGAAGGAGAGGCAGCTGCCAGCTTCAGGGAGTTCCAAAAGTCTAGAAAATATGGAGAACTTTCCCATCATTATATGTTTGTTCCCATAGGCTCAGAGACCCTTGGCTCATGGGGAAAGAGTGCATCTAAATTCCTTAAGGAGCTGTGAAAAAGACTCATCAGGGTAACTAGGGATCCCAGGGCAGCTAGTTTTCTGTTCCAGCGGCTCAGTGCGGCTGTTCAAAGGGGTAATGCCTGCTGTATTTTGGACACATGCCCCAGCTCTGAGGAGCTGGATGAGAGTTTCGCCTTATAATCGGTGATACACACGTAACAAAATGTACCGTATGTGCCACCTTTATATCAACAATATATCTCTAAAATCTTTTGTACCATATTATGTAATATATATATATATATATATATATATATATATATATATATATATATATATATATATATATATATATATATATATATATATATATATATATATATAGTGGAACCTCGGGACTCGAGCAGTTTGATACTTCAGTGCTTTGTTCGGTAAAAAAAAAAAATCGCTGGGTCGACCGTTTGCTCGGCACTCGACCAAACAAACACGACCTGCCAGAACATGTGCGTCAGTCTCCTCGCAGTCGCTCAGTCCAAAACTCCGCTGAACTTCACTGTAAACTATTTCGTGTTTCTTAGCATTTTTGGGTGCATTTTTTTTTATATTCGTATAAATAAGTCACCATGGGGCTTAAGAGATTAGTGATAACAGGCAACCAAAAAGAAATTTGGTTAGTGTGTTTGCCCTAATATAAACACCGCCTCCATCTCTCCCTATAATGTGCCTTTTATTATTAAATTCGGCGTTTTTATTGTGCTTCTTGGTTATCTATCGTGTTTATGATATCAAGTTGGAATAAATGTGATAGATAACCTTTATTACTAATATTACTGTAGTTACACAACATTCGCACCACCGCTAGTATCCAGCTATCAAGACGACTCATCAGATACTGAATGCTCCTTCTGATGGCCCATCCCTCTGTCTCCTATAGCTCCTGCCACGTCGGGTCTTTTTTATATTACGCTTGCTTTCCATTTTGAATTTTTATCCACACAAAAAATTGAAGATTATTGTTGTGCAGACTCACCGCCTCCATCTCTCCCTATAATGTGCCTTTTATTATTAAATTCGGCGTTTTTATTGTGCTTCTTGGTTATCTATCGTGTTTATGATATCAAGTTGGAATAAATGTGATAGATAACCTTTATTACTAATATTACCGTAGTTACACAACATTCGCGCCACCGCTAGTATCCAGCTATCAAGACGACTCATCAGATACTGAATGCTCCTTCTGCTGGCCCCTCCCTCTGTCTCCTATAGCTCCTGCCACGTCGGGTCCTTCTTATATTACGCTTGCTTTCCATTTTGAATTTTTATCCACACAAAAAATAGAAGATTATTGTTGTGCAGACTACTGCATTATTGAGAAATGGTATAAATGATATCAGCGCATTTGTGAAAGCATGTTAGACCCACCAGCTGACGTGTATTGGACGCGTAGCGTGATTTGTTTGCTCTTGAACATCAGCAAAAATCGAACATTTCCACTACTTTGAGCTCAATTTCAAGTACTTTTAATCTGTAAACCATTCAAAATCATCTCTATTTCTGTAATATATCTTTCATTCTATCAAATGAGACCAAGAAAACGAAAATACAGTCATAAATACTATACGAAAATACACCGCAAAGTCGCTCTAAGTGTATTTTTGGGGGTCTGAAGCGGATTAATCTAATTTACATTATTCGTTATGGAAAAATTTCTTCGGTACTCAAACAGATCAGCACTCGAACAGCCTTCTAGAACGAATTAAGTTCGAGTACCGAGGTTCTACTGTATATATAATTTTGGTTGCCCCGGTCTGTGATAATGGGAATATCTTTATAAAAAAAATTGTTCTTGTGTATAGAATAGTTCATCCTGAGAGATAATAATCCCAAGTATGTAATAATAACTCCAGCTCTGCGGGAATGGAGCCTTTGAAGGTGCTGTAGCTCCTGAACCCTTGATTGAATATTAGATATCCTCATTGCCTCATAGCCATGAAACTCATTCTGTTGTGATGGAATATGACAGGGTAACATAGCCTTCGTTCCCACTATGTAGCTCATATAGAAAATGGTAGCAGCATGCTGCTAATGTATCTAATTTTGCTAAAATAAACATCATTCCTACCATCCTTGCTCACACCCCCTTCCCCTGTGTCTCATTAGCACGTCTCTACCCCTCCCCGGTCTCACTGGCACCTCGTTTCCTACTTCCCCCCACTTTCCCTGTAGGACATTTGACATGTCCATCCCCCCCCCCTCACGTGTCTCAATGACATGTCCAGTTCCCACCGATGTCTCATGTGGATCTTATTACCCACCCTTACCCCTTCACTGTATCTCATTTGCACTTCCCTTCTTCCCAATATCTCATCGACACCTCACCTTCTCCTCCCATCCACTAAGTCTTATTGGCACCTCCCCCTCAGTGCCACTCTGGCAACTGACCCAGATTCCTTCAGAACTTCGCAGTTGTATCAGTGTAGGATGGCAGTAAGACCTCGTATCCCAGGCAGCGGAGGCAACGCTACCCCGGAGTTCCTATACCCTGGAATGAGAATAAGGGATATAGTTATTGTCGATGAAAATCTCCTAGAATAACGAGGGATAAAATCTATCGTAGATGACAACCTGGGAATAATAAAAAGATCTCCTTTTGGTATACATTTTTTTAATCACTTGTTGGTTGATTGGTCAATGGGATTAAAGCTTCTCGGGGGTCATTAAGGCTAAATGTAACTTATTCACTAGTTGTCAAGAATATTTTAATCTCTAAATGTAGGTTAGGTTAGGTAATATTTGTCAGGAAACAGGAGAGGTGTTTCCTAACGCGGGTCTTAGTCATATGATGACCCGCCGCTGGAGCTTTTGGTCATCTGACAGAGGCTTTTCGCTGGCTTACCGGTCCACCTCTTTAAAAATTATAGTTATGATTATATCCATTTCATAGTCATAGTAGAAGGGATTAAAGTAAACTCTCATCATTTATACACTGAGAGAAATAGACTTCCCGGTGTATATATTATTGACTCGCAGTCGTGCTCCATCAACACACGGGGAAAGTATGCTTATTTCGTATGCTGTGTAACAGTGTATATACAGTGTGCTACAAGACAATGGAGATGATACGGTTTCTGAAGCTCTGAGAGATGTGAATTAATGATTAATAAGTGTGGAAGAGCGAAGCGACTAATTCAGCGGTCTGAGATCCTTCTACAGCGCCTTGATTCTGTTGAAGGACTCATTGGTTTGGGGAATTAGAATTGCAGTCAGTAGCGCAGCTATCATTTCAACCCGGAGGCTTAAGCCAGTATTTGAATCCGGAAGGAGCTTAAAAATCATAAGATGCTGGAAAAAAATCAGACGTCTTATGAGAAATTTCTTAAGCAAGGCGACACTGGTTGTAATCCTTTCTTGGATCAAACCCTAATTACCAGCTTGGCGTTTTTCCATGAATATGATGATGCTGCTGATGATGATGATAATAATAATAGTGGAACGGGAGGTTTGGAGAGGCTGCCACTACGAGTTACATTGTTTAGACAACTGCTGTCTGAACGCAAGAGTGTAACATTTAGAAAAGATGCGTTTCAAAATTAGAACAGAGGCGGCGGCAGCAGCAGCTACAACAGACTGTAGGTTAATGCCCGGAGCCTGGAGCAATAAACTGACCCCCCTCACCCAGCGCCACGATGACTCCACCCTGACGACCTCACTGACTCACCCTTCAAGGCTAGGGGGAGACCTCGATGCTGCTGAGGGAATATTCATCCTAGAAACTCAACAAATTTCTTAAATTACTTCCTGATAAACCGGACAGAGGTGCATACGTTGAACTGCGGGAGGCGGATAGCAACAGCCTAATAGATCAGGTTGGAATAAATCCTGAGTGAACAGGCTCCCAGGTAGCGTAAGTCGAGAAGAGAACTTTGGGCAGCTGCAAATATAGGTTGGAAGGGTATACGAGTGGTTGTGGTTGGATGTGAGTTGAACCTGCCTGAATATATCTAACCAAGACAAGGCTCACAGCAATGGATTCAAGTCTGAGAAATTTGGATTTAGACAGGATAGTGGTTAATACTAGTTTGTCCAGTAGGCTTTCCACAGTGTTCCTTCATATATATTTACTTCGCCTTCCTCAGAGGTCTGTGAAATATATAGATTTAGTGCTGCCCCAGGAATGCCATTAATAATATTCATAATCGTCCCACCTCTCAAGATTATTTTACTAATAGTTACGCTATAACCATTTATCTGAGGACGAGAAGGCTAAATAAGCTTTTATTGTGAGGTTCAAGCCCCACCCGTTCCCTGATGTTAGGATATGTTAGATTATACTAGGTTGTGTTAGTGTGATAGCCTACGCTAGATTATGTTAGGTATCTTAGATTATTTTAGACTTAGATTATGCTAGGTGTTATAAATAGCGTGATGAAAATATTTGACCAAGACAGGACTCGCAGCAGTGGATTCAAGTTGGAAAAATTTGGATTTAGACAGGATAGTGGATAATACGGGTTTGGCAATAGAGTTGTAGATAAGTGGAGCAAACCCTCAGGTAGCGTCACTGAGGCAAGAACTTTGGGTTGGGCGGGTATGTGAGTGGGTGTGCATCGGATTTGCTTAGCATGGACCAGTAGACTTGCTGCTGTGTTCCTTCGTTATGTTAGATTATGTTGCTAGGTTATGCAAGGTTATGTTAGATTATGCTAAATTGTGTTAGATTATTAGGTAATGTTATGTTTTGACGGATTATGATGTTAGGTAATGTTATATTTTGATGGGTTATGTTAGGCTAGATTAGATTATACAAGGTTGTTAGATTAAGTCGAATTATGTTAGGTTATGTTAGATTATGTTATTTTAAGTTAGATTATATTAGGTTATGTTTTATCATCTTAGATCAAGTTAGAATATGTTAGTTTATGTTTAAACTATGTTAACACAATTGAACATTTTATAACTACTGAAAAGTTAGTCACAAACTACAGTACTAACATTAGTTGGTTGGTTACTGGGGGTTTAAAGCCTGTCGACTTCACTACAGCCATCAACACTACACACAGCCTTTTCACCACCAGACAAGAATAATTTAATCCCTGTTTTAGGGATTAAAGTAAATTTCCAGCATATATACGCAGCCGAGATATGCATATTCCTCTTGGTGTATATATTCTGTGTCTAAGATTGTTGCTAAGTCTTAATGTAATATTTTTTCCACGGGGTTAAATTTGAGTCAAGACACCAAGGTTATCTTAGAAGGCTGAGTTGCGTCAGCCACCATCAAACCCGTTTTGTCTAAAATTAAGCATTATATCCCTCGTATAAACTGGTTTTCTTCCATAATGTTTTTTCCATATTCCATTTTTTTTTTAATATAGTAATCGACATCAATTTCCCAACATTTCCAACTTTTCAAATCCTGTTTTCTTTATTTTAGGTTAGGCGAAATTATGTTAGGTGAGGTTCGATTTTGTTTGGTATGTTAGAAAAGAAAGACGACGGAGAAGAAAATGGAGGAAGAGGATAAGAATAGGACGACGACTTCGGGTTATTAACCCTTGAGGGTTTGCATCCCACGACAACCCAAGAAAATGCAGCCGTGCGGCTTCATTCCTCCGAGGTCCTCTTCCCTAGCACATGATTCACAAAAGCCAGCCATCTCTTAGGTACCTATTTACTGTTAGATGAAAAGAGGCAGCAGGCGCTAGGAGAATTACCCATTCGTCTCGCCTCGCCCAAGATTGAACCTTATCCTTTTGGTTGTCTGCCGAACACTATTATTGAACTACGAAAAGTTGTGGACTAACAACCCATTTTCGCACGAAGAGTGATAATCGTTCATATATGAACGTTTCCTGGTTACGTTTGGCCACTTAATTATCAGGTTGGTTGTCAGTCGTGTTTAAAGCGTTTCAATTACACCAAGGTCATTAAGCTGTCAGAATTAATGGACTTAAAGCTTATCGGCTACACAAGGGTCATTAAGACTCTGTCACTTGTTCATGACCAATCAAAAATACTTTGAACTCTCCGGTAGGGAATAAAGTACACTGTCAGCATATTTACACTGAGAGATTTACACTTCACGGTGTATATATCTTGTGTATATGAAGATACCCAAGTGTTGTATGTGTCTATAACATCCTGTGTATAACTCCTCGTGCTACTAGACGTATCTTGTCCGTTGTTTTTAATTTGCTTATATGTCATTTAAAGTTTTTTTTAAATCTAACCTAAACTAGATTAAACAAACCTTTCTTAACTTAAAAATCGAGAAAATAGCATTTGTAAATTTCAGGGAACTTTAGGAAATTGATGTTCGGAACCTCGTAAGAAACTGAACGTTGTTTAAACGATAGGTTGCCCAGGGATAGTCATCCCTCTCTCGCACCAAGTGATAAACGTTCCGAGTTCAGCGTCGGACTTTCTTACTAAGAGCATATTGCTTTTAACGAATTGTGTCACCTCGATGTATCGTCCTCCTATTTACGTAATGTGCTAATTAGTGGTTAATTATACGTAGATAGCGAATAATTTGCGTTTGAATTCATTATGGTTATTTTATTCATGAGGAAGCACTCAATCCATACGAGCCACAGCTCCAGGGGAGTGAGATGAGGAGTAATGAGGTTTGATCCAAGTAAGTGGATGGTTACTCTAATTTGTTTGGATGAGAAGTATTATTATTACAGACTTATGGGCCATACAGCGCCTGGGGGAATGAAAGGCTTTCAGGCTCAGATCCAATTATTACAATCAGATCTAAGCCCTAAACACACAAGGGTCATAGAGCGCTCAGGGTAGGATGTGCCAAAGATGTAATATGCCAGATCAGAGGCCAGCGAAGGTGAAGAGGATATCATAGGCAGAATCAGGGTGATGAGGAGTGCTAATGGGAAAGTAAACACAGATCCAACAGACCCTTCAACAGCAACAAGCAAACATCAAGGTACCTTTAACCTTTGTAATCTTACCTAAATTAAGTAATAATTTTTCATCAATATTGAGTTTAGGTGCACGGTGGAACTCGTCATTGATGTATTTATTATCATACTAGCACCATGTCGAAGGCCAGCCAAAAATATGAATTTCTTGAGCAGAATTACTGTTTCAGATCTACCTTGTAGCTAAACTCAGTGTCGACTTTTTGTTTTGTATCGTTCGGAAGTAGACGCCAGTACACGCATTAAAACGAACGATGTATTTCGAGGAGGGATTGTGGTAGCAGTCACCAACAATGTGGTTGATCTTGAGGATGATTGTGCGGGGAATGTCAAGGCCGCAGTGTGTACTCACCTAAGTGTGGTTTCAGGGGTCGATTCATAGCTCCTGGCCCTGTCTCTTTACTGGTCGCCACTAGGTTCACTTTCCCCGCTCCCTGAACCTTATCGTACCTCTTCTTAAAGCTATATATAGATCCTGTCTCCACTACACCACTCTCCAGACTATTCCACTTCCTGACAACTCTATGTCTGAAGTGTGTGTGTGTGTTAGTCATCATTTTGCCCTGTGTGTGTGTGTGTGTGTGTGCGCGTGTGCGCGTGTGCGCGTGTGCGCGTGTGCGCGTGTGCGTGTGTGCGTGTGTGCGTGTGTGTGTGTGTGTGTGTGTGTGTGTGTGTGTGTGTGTGTGTGTGTGTGTGTGTGTGTGTGTGTGTGTGTGTGTGTGTGCGCGCGCGTGTGCATGGAGGGTGTTGGGAAGGAGGGAGGGGAGGGACACACAAACACGCACGTCCCTGTATTGTAATACAGCGGTAATATTCAAATTCAAATTCAAATTCAAAGTTTATTCTCTATAAGGATTACAATGCTGAGTTTACAGAAATTTGGTTATTGTTTGGTTTACATGTAGTAAAATTGTGATTACAGAGTGTACCACTAGAACGCTTAGCATGGCTAGGCATTTCGGGCATACTTAGTTTTATTCTTAATTGTAAAATATTACAAATTATGAGGTAAGTTGGTATTATGGCTAAGTGACTAAATACTAGTTTGTGAGTTTAGCAATGTGAATGCTTTTGTTTTGGCACAGTACATAGTTTCAGTATTGGAGTATCACAGGATTCATTATTTTAAGATTGAGATTAATATTTCTGTTTATGGTCAAATGAGTGAGTGAGTGTAAGTGTGAACCACCAGGTGGTATTCGTGTAGTTAGTTGATGGGGTGTATCAGGGAGATAAGATGTTTTCTAATGGTAGTTTTGAAGGTGATGAATGTGTCTGCAGTTCTAGAGTTCTCAGGTAGGGTATTCCAGATTTTAGGGCCTTTGACATACATTGATTTTTTGTAAAGGTTTAGTCGGACACGGGGAATGTCGTAGAGATGTTTGTGTCTGGTGTTATGCCTGTGGGTTCTGTCACAACTATCAAGAAAGCGTTTTAGGTCAAGGTTGATATTAGAGTTTAAGGCCCTGTAGATGTAGATTGCACAGTAGTAAGTGTGGATGTACTGAACTGGGAGTAAGTTTAGGTCTATGAAGAGTGGGGGGAGGGTGTTGCCAGGGATGGGATTTAGTGATTATTCTTACTGCAGCTTTTTGTTGGGTTATTATTGGCTTTAGGTGTGTTGCTGCAGTTGATCCCCAAGCACAAATAGCATAGGTGAGGTATGGATAAATAAGTGAGTAGTATAGTGTGAGAAGGGCATTTTGTGGCACGTAGTATCGTATCTTGGAGAGGATCCCAACCGTTTTGGATACTTTTTTGGTTATATGTTGGATATGGGTGCTGAAGTTCAGGTTGTTGTCAAGGTATAAGCCTAGGAATTTGCCCCCATTATTTCTGGTAATTAGAGTGTTGTCAATCTTAATGTTAATTTGTGCATCTCCTGCTCTGCTACCAAACATAATATAGTAGGTTTTGTCAGTGTTAAGCGTAAGTTTATTGGCTGTCATCCAAGTCGATATTTTAATCAGCTCCTCATTCACAATGGTGTTGAGGGTGTCAAGATTAGGGTGAGAGATGACATTAGTCGTGTCATCAGCAAAGAGAATGGGTTTCAGGTGTTGGGATACGTTTGGAAGGTCATTGATGTATATGAGGAAGAGCAGGGGACCAAGGACACTTCCCTGCGGAACTCCAGTATCAAGTGGCCGTGTTGCTGATGCTGTGTCTTTAATGGTGACATACTGATACCTATTAGTAATGTAAGATTTGAAATAAGCAAGTGCATGGCCTCTTATACCGTAATGATCAAGTTTGTGGAGTATGATGTCGTGGTCTACTGTGTCAAAAGCTTTTCTTAGGTCAATAAAAATCCCTAGTGGATATTCTTTATTTTCCAATGCTGTGTAAAGCAGATCTAGCATGTTTATTATTGCATCATTAGTGCTTTTATTTTTCCTGAATCCAAATTGGCAGGGGTTGAGTATGTTTTGAGCCGTTATAAATGAATACAGTCTCCTGTGCACGAGTTTCTCAAAGATTTTGGATAGCAATGGTAAGTTAGATATTGGCCTATAGTTGTTTAAGTCTGTAGGGTCACCACCTTTATGTATTGGTGTAACCCTTGCCATCTTGAGTAGTTTCGGGAAGGTGCTAGTCTCTAGTGACTTGTTAAAAAGTAATGAAATTTTTAAGTGACTTTATAATCTCAGTGACTTCCGTGGGCTCAGTTGGTGCAAGATAGAAGGAATTAGGGAAATTCCCATCTAGGTAGTCCCCGGCATGGGCATTGGTATGTGGGATTTTACTGGCGAGATTAGATCCTATGGTTGAGAAGAAGTTGTTTATCTTGTTAGCTGTGTCAGTGGGATGCAGTGGTGTTTCATTAGGTTTAGTTAGGACAATATTCTTGTTTTTTCTCAGTTTGTGGGTCCCTAGAATCTGAGAGAGTGTTTTCCAGGTCTTTTTTATATCTCCTCTAGTGTCTGTGAATCTACTGGAGTAGTATAGTTGTTTGGCTTTCTTTATTACTTTGGTGAGAGCTGATGAATAGTGTTTAAGAATATCTTTGTGTATTAAGCCCTGTCTATATTGCTTTCATATTGGTGTTTCTTGTCAATGGATTTCAGAATGGTGCTGGTTAGCCATGGGCAACCAAGCCGTTTGTTTGTGATCTGTTTTGTTTTTATAGGACAATGTTTGTTGTATAGTCTAAGCAAGTGATATAGCACTCGACTCAACGGAAAGAACTCGGGATCAATTCCCAGGCGAGGCGAGACGATTAGGCAGATCTCTTAACACCAGCTGCCTCAGTTCACCTAGCACTAAATAGGTACCTAGGAGGTAGTCACTTATTGTGGGTAGCATCTTTGGTTAAAGAACATAAAGAAACTCATCGGAAATAAGCCATATTGCTGGCTTTTCCTGGGTTATTACCTCTCTAGGGTTGTTAATACGAAGAAAGTCTTCTTTTTCAAAATGAAATAACTTACTGGACCTCACATGGAGACGATAAGATAGTACTTAATATTACTGTGTAATCCAGCCTCACCCTGAGGTCCTCTTCAGCAGACTGTGCTAGTGGTCCGCTGAAGAGGACCTCAGGTGTGGCCGAAACATGCAGCATTCATTTGGTTTGGTTTTCATTTAGGTTGCCATTCAAGGGGGTTGTCTCAGTGACTGTGAAGGGCTCTTGATGCAAGGAACTGGAGCTACCCTCCCTTTGGATGAAGTATTGTTTCACATTCCCAGGCACTGTATGACCAATTCAGGTTTACCGCTAAATCGGTAGAGGTCAGTTTGTATTATGTAGCATAACCCATCATGTGTCCAGCTATATTATGTAGCATAACCCATCATGTGTCCAGCTATATTATGTAGCATTACCCATCATGTGTCCAGCTATATTATGTAGCATAACCCATCATGTGTCCAGCTATATTATGTAGCATAACCCATCATGTGTCCAGCTATATTATGTAGCATAACCCATCATGTGTCCAGCTATATTATGTAGCATAACCCATCATGTGTCCAGCTATATTATGTAGCATAACCCATCATGTGTCCAGCTATATTATGTAGCATAACCCATCATGTTTCCAGCTATATTATGTAGCATTACCCATCATGTGTCCAGCTATATTATGTAGCATTACCCATCATGTGTCCAGCTATATTATGTAGCATAACCCATCATATGTCCAGCTATATTATGTAGCATAACCCATCATGTGTCCAGCTATATTATGTAGCATTACCCATCATGTGTCCAGCTATATTATGTAGCATTACCCATCATGTGTCCAGCTATATTATGTAGCATTACCCATCATGTGTCCAGCTATATTATGTAGCATTACCCATCATGTGTCCTGTTATATTATGTAGCATAACCCATCATGTGTCCAGCTATATTATGTAGCATAACCCATCATGTGTCCAGCTATATTATGTAGCATAACCCATCATGTGTCCAGCTATATTATGTAGCATAACCCATCATGTGTCCAGCTATATTATGTAGCATAACCCATCATGTGTCCAGCTATATTATGTAGCATAACCCATCATGTGTCCAGCTATATTATGTAGCATAACCCATCATGTGGCCAGCTATATTATGTAGCATAACCCATCGTGTTTCCAGCTATATTATGTAGCATTACCCATCATGTGTCCAGCTATATTATGTAGCATAACCCATCATGTGTCCAGCTATATTATGTAGCATAACCCATCATGTGTCCAGCTATATTATGTAGCATAACCCATCATGTGTCCAGCTATATTATGTAGCATAACCCATCATATGTCCAGCTATATTATGTAGCATAACCCATCATGTGTCCAGCTATATTATGTAGCATTACCCATCATGTGTCCAGCTATATTATGTAGCATTACCCATCATGTGTCCAGCTATATTATGTAGCATAACCCATCATGTGTCCAGCTATATTATGTAGCATAACCCATCATGTGTCCAGCTATATTATGTAGCATTACCCATGATGTGTCCAGCTATATTATGTAGCATTACCCATCATGTGTCCAGCTATATTATGTAGCATTACCCATCATGTGTCCAGCTATATTATGTAGCATTACCCATCATGTGTCAGATATATTATGTAGCATTACCGATCATGTGTCTAGCTATATTATGTAGCATTACCCATCATGTGTCCAGCTATATTATGTAGCATTACCCATCATATGTCCAGCTATATTATGTAGCATTACCCATCATGTGTCCAGCTATATTATGTAGCATAACCCATCATGTGTCCAGCTATATTATGTAGCATAACCCATCATGTGTCCAGCTCTATTATGTAGCATTACCCATCATGTGTCCAGCTATATTATGTAGCATAACCCATCATGTGTCCAGCTATATTATGTAGCATTACCCATCATGTGTCCAGCTATATTATGTAGCATAACCCATCATGTGTCCAGCTATATTATGTAGCATAACCCATCATGTGTCCAGTTATAATATGTAGCATAACCCATCATGTGTCCAGCTATATTATGTAGCATAACCCATCATGTGTCCAGCTATATTATGTAGCATAACCCATCATGTGTCCAGCTATATTATGTAGCATAACCCATCATGTGTCCAGCTATATTATGTAGCATAACCCATCATGTGTCCAGCTATATTATGTAGCATTACCCATCATGTGTCCAGCTATATTATGTAGCATAACCCATCATGTGTCCAGCTATATTATGTAGCATAACCCATCGTGTGTCCAGCTATATTATGTAGCATAACCCATCATGTGTCCAGCTATATTATGTAGCATAACCCATCATGTGTCCAGCTATATTATGTAGCATAACCCATCATGTGTCCAGCTATATTATGTAGCATTACCCATCATGTGTCCAGCTATATTATGTAGCATAACCCATCATGTGTCCAGCTATATTATGTAGCATAACCCATCATGTGTCCAGCTATATTATGTAGCATTACCCATCATGTGTCCAGCTATATTATGTAGCATTACCCATCATGTGGCCAGCTATATTATGTAGCATTACCCATCATGTGTCCAGCTATATTATGTAGCATAACCCATCATGTGTCCAGCTATATTATGTAGCATAACCCATCATGTGTCCAGCTATATTATGTAGCATTACCCATCATGTGTCCAGCTATATTATGTAGCATTACCCATCATGTGTCCAGCTATATTATGCAGCATAACCCATCATATGTCCAGCTATATTATGTAGCATAACCCATCATGTGTCCAGCTATATTATGTAGCATAACCCATCATGTGTCCAGCTATATTATGTAGCATAACCCATCATGTGTCCAGCTATATTATGTAGCATAACCCATCATGTGTCCAGCTATATTATGTAGCATTACCCATCATGTTTCCAGCTATATTATGTAGCATTACCCATCATGTGTCCAGCTATATTATGTAGCATAACCCATCATGTGTCCAGCTATATTATGTAACATAACCCATCATGTGTCCAGCTATATTATGTAGCATTACCCATCATGTGTCCGGCTATATTATGTAGCATAACCCATCATGTGTCCAGCTATATTATGTAGCATTACCCATCATGTGGCCAGCTATATTATGTAGCATTACCCATCATGTGTCCAGCTATATTATGTAGCATAACCAATCATGTGTCCAGCTATATTATGTAGCATAACCCATCATGTGTCCAGCTATATTATGTAGCATTACCCATCATGTGTCCAGCTATATTATGTAGCATTACCCATCATGTGGCCAGCTATATTATGTAGCATTACCCATCATGTGTCCAGCTATATTATGTAGCATTACCCATCATGTGGCCAGCTATATTATGTAGCATAACCCATCATATGTCCAGCTATATTATGTAGCATAACCCATCATGTGTCCAGCTATATTATGTAGCATAACCCATCATGTGTCCAGCTATATTATGTAGCATAACCCATCATGTGTCCAGCTATATTATGTAGCATAACCCATCATGTGTCCAGCTATATTATGTAGCATTACCCATCATGTTTCCAGCTATATTATGTAGCATTACCCATCATGTGTGTCCAGCTATATTATGTAGCATAACCCATCATGTGTCCAGCTATATTATGTAGCATAACCCATCATGTGTCCAGCTATATTATGTAGCATAACCCATAATGTGTCCAGCTATATTATGTAGCATAACCCATCATGTGTCCAGCTATATTATGTAGCATTACCCATCATGTTTCCAGCTATATTATGTAGCATTACCCATCATGTGTCCAGCTATATTATGTAGCATAACCCATCATGTGTCCAGCTATATTATGTAGCATAACCCATCATGTGTCCAGCTATATTATGTAGCATTACCCTTCATGTGTCCAGCTATATTATGTAGCATAACCCATCATGTGTCCAGCTATATTATGTAGCATTACCCTTCATGTGTCCAGCTATATTATGTAGCATAACCCATCATGTGTCCAGCTATATTATGTTGCATTACCCATCATGTGGCCAGCTATATTATGTAGCATTACCCATCATGTGTCCAGCTATATTATGTAGCATAACCAATCATGTGTCCAGCTATATTATGTAGCATAACCCATCATGTGTCCAGCTATATTATGTAGCATTACCCATCATGTGTCCAGCTATATTATGTAGCATTACCATCATGTGGCCAGCTATATTATGTAGCATTACCCATCATGTGTCCAGCTATATTATGTAGGATAACCCATCATGTGTCCAGCTATATTATGTAGCATTACCCATCATGTTTCCAGCTATATTATGTAGCATTACCCATCATGTGTCCAGCTATATTATGTAGCATAACCCATCATGTGTCCAGCTATATTATGTAGCATAACCCATCATGTGTCCAGCTATATTATGTAGCATTACCCATCATGTGTCCAGCTATATTATGTAGCATTACCCATCATGTGGCCAGCTATATTATGTAGCATTACCCATCATGTGTCCAGCTATATTATGTAGCATAACCCATCATGTGTCCAGCTATATTATGTAGCATAACCCATCATGTGTCCAGCTATATTATGTAGCATTACCCATCATGTGTCCAGCTATATTATGTAGCATTACCCATCATGTGGCCAGCTATATTATGTAGCATTACCCATCATGTGTCCAGCTATATTATGTAGCATAACCCATCATGTGTCCAGCTATATTATGTAGCATAACCCATCATGTGTCCAGCTATATTATGTAGCATAACCCATCATGTGTCCAGCTATATTATGTAGCATAACCCATCATGTGTCCAGCTATATTATGTAGCATTACCCATCATGTGTCCAGCTATATTATGTAGCATTACCCATCATGTGGCCAGCTATATTATGTAGCATTACCCATCATGTGTCCAGCTATATTATGTAGCATTACCCATCATGTGTCCAGCTATATTATGTAGCATTACCCATCATGTGTCCAGTTATATTATGTAGCATAACCCATCATGTGTCCAGATGTATTATGTAGCATAACCCATCATGTGTCCAGCTATATTATGTAGCATTACCCATCATGTGTCCAGCTATATTATGTAGCATAACCCATCATGTGTCCAGCTATATTATGTAGCATTAGCCGTCATGTGGCCAGCTATATTATGCAGCCATTGCCCATCATGTTGCCAGCTTTATTATGCAGCCATTAGTCATCCAGTGGACAGTGTGTCATACCTTTATTATGGTGCCATTACCATGTTGTACTTCTCTGCATCTCTCATGTCTTCCAGTGTCGTCAGGTCGATCTACCTTAACCTCTCCTCGTAGAACATACCCCTTAGCTCCGTCACTAGTCTTGTTGCAAACCTTTGCATTTTCCCTAGTTTCCTTACATGCTTGGTTAAATGAGGGTTCCAAACTCGTGCTGCATATTCCAGTATGGGCCTAACGTACACAGTGTACAGGGTCCTAAATGAGTCCTTATTTAGATGTCGGAATGCTGTTCTTAGGTTTGCCAGGCGCCCATATGCTGCAGCAGTTATTTGGTTGATGTGCGCTTCAGGAGATGTTCCCGGTGTTATACACACACACCAAGATCCTTTTCCTTGAGTGAGGTTTGTAGGCTCTGCTCCCTAGACTGTACTCTGTCTGTGGTCTTCTTTGCCCTTCCTCAATCTTCATGAATTTGCACTTGATGGGGTTGAACTCCAGGAGCTACTTGCTGGACCAGGCATGCAGTCTGTCCAGATCCCTCTGTAATTCTGCCTGGTCCTCGTCCGATTTAATTCTTCTCATCAGCTTCACATCATCTGCAAGCAGGGACACTTCGGATTCTATTTCTTCCGTCATGTCGTTCACAAATATCAGAAACAGCACCGGTCCTAGGACTGATCCCTGTGGCACCCCGCTCGTTACCTGGTCCTCCAGCTTTTGCATTAATCTCTTGTGTGGAACTATGTCAAACACCTTACAGTCCAAGAAAATGCAATCTACCCACCCCTCTCTCTCTTGTCTTACAGCCATCACCCTGTCATAGAACTCCAGAAGGTTTGTGACACAGGATTTCCTGTCCCTGAAACCATGCTGGCTGTTGTTGATAAACTCATTCCTTTCTAGGTGCTCCACCACTCTTATAATTTTCTCAATGACCTTGCATACTATACACGTCAGTGACACTGGTCTGTAGTTTAATGCTTCGTGTCTGTCTCCTTTTTTAAAAACTGGGACTACATCTGCTGTCTTCCATACTTCCGGTAGTCGTCCTGTTTCGATAGATGTGTTGAAGATAGTTGTTAGTGGTACACAAAGTGCCTCTGTTCCCTCCTTTAGGACCCATGGAGAGATGTTATCTGTCCCTATCGCCTTTGAGGTATCTAGCTCGCTTAACAGCCTCTTCACTTCTTCCTCGGTTGTATGTATTGTGTCCAACACTTGATGGTGTACCCCACCTCTTTGCCTTTCTGGAGGTCCTTCCGTCTCCTCTGTGAACACTTCTTTAAATCTCGTGTTGAGCTCCTCACATACTTCATGGTCGTTTTTTGTGACCTCCACTCCTTCCTTCCTCAGCCTGATTACCTGGTCCTTGACTGTTGTTTTCCTCCTGATGTGGCTGTACAACAGTTTTGGGTCAGATTTGGCTTTCGCTGCTATGTCATTCTCATATTGCCTTTGGGCCTCCCGTCATACCTGTGCATATTCATTTCTGGCTCTATGACTGGTCTCCTTATTCTCCTGGGTCCTTTGCTTTCTATACTTTTTCCATTCCCTAGCACACTTGGTTTGGCCTCCCTGCAACTTTGGGTGAGCCACAGGCTCATCCTTGCTTTTTAATTATTCCTGTTACCCTTGGGTACAAACCTCTCCTCAGCTTCCTTGCATATTGTTGTCACATATTCCATCATCTAGTCCAGTGACTTCCCTGCCAGTTCTCTGTCCCACTGAACCCTGTTGAGGAAGTTCTTGCTTGTGTAGTCCATTTTCTTGTAGTTTGACTTAACTCGTCTGGCCCTCCCTGCTTTCCCGTCCACTTGTAGCTCTATTATGTATTTGAAGCTTAAAAACCACATGATCACTGGCTGCCAGGGGTCTTTCATATGTGATGTCCTCAATATCTGCACTGTTCAAGGTGAAACTAGGTCCAGTCTCGCTAGCTCATCCTCTCCTCTCTCTCTGGTAGTGTCCTTTACGTGTTGGTACATGAGGTTTTCCAGTACCACCTCCATCATCTTAGCCCTCCACGTTTCTTGGCCCCCATGTGCCTCCAAGTTTTCCCAATCGATTTCCCTGTGGTTGAAGTCACCCATGATCAGTAGCTTTGCCCTGGTCGCATGAGCCCTTCTGGCCACCTCAGCCAGTGTGTCAACCATCGCTCTATTACTCTCATTATACTCATGTCTTGGCCTCCTGCTGTTCTGTGGTGGGTTATATATCACTGCAATCACCACCTTGGGATGTCCAGACTGAAGCGTTAGTACTGTGTAATCTCTTGCTTCTCCTCTGTCTCCTCTCTCCATCTCATCAAAATCCCATCAGTCTTTGACCAGTAGTGCCACTCCACCCCGTCTGTTCCCTCTGTCTTTCCTCAGGATCTGATATCCCGTTGGAAAGATGGCATCTGTTATCATCCCTGTGAGCTTGGTTTCTGTGAGGGCTATGATGTCCGGTGATGCCTCTTTGACTTTTTCATGCCACTCCTCCCACTTATTTGTTATTCCATCAGCATTGGTGTACCATACTTTGTCTCCTCTCCAACACTGTATTTTGGGGGATTCTGTGGGGGTGGGGGACCTGGCAGTGTACTGCGGGGTTCTACAGCCCTGCTCTGGTTGTGCTCTGCTGATTCTGTCATTGTCTCTCCTAGCTCCTTTCGCTTTTGTGTCCTGTCCCTCAGGTGATGTCGTTATGTTTTTGTCCTGTCTCGGTCTAGGAACACTCTCTTGTATTCTGCCGAGTCCTTCAACGTGGTTTCTCTTTGAGGATCCTGTTTTGCGTTGTTTCTGTCCTGAAAATTAGCTCAATCGGTCGTTTTCTCCCCTTCAAGTACTCCCCCAATTCTCTGAAAATTTACAATCTCAGACATTTCCTCTTCACCTATTTCTTTGATAATGTTCTCAATCTCCTGTCTTTCTGCCTGCCGTCTTTCAGTGTGTATCCTTCCCTCACTCTCCCGAAGCCTATGAATAAACACTGACTTTGTCCTTTCCTCCTCCCATTGCCTTTCTCTCTGTGTCTTTGGTTCCTATCTGTACATGGCCATTTTCTCCCTTATTTTTTCCTCGAGGTCTTGGTGGCATGGTTGGGCCTCTGCATATGACCTATCCCCCTCACCACCTGCACCAAGCTGCTCTCCCCCTTCATACCTTGGCCCTGTTTGGTGGGCTGATAGGTCCTTAACTTAAATTATGTCTCCGTCCTTCGCGTTGAGCCCCTTGTTCAGTAGGGGTGTACCAGCTTGTTGCTGTGCCTCCTCTGGTCAATACCCCTGTAGCTCGCTTCAGCCTATTTACCTCATCTTCTAGGACCCTTGGCTACTGCAGCTTCGACTCGGGACTCCTAATTTTTCTTCTCCTCCTCCAACCTCTTTTCCAATTTCACAGAATGCTCTGTCTCCATTTTCGTAGAAAGCTCTCCTAGTTTTCTCTCCCATTCTTGTTCTATCCTTTTGCATTGCTCTTCTATCCATTCTTCCTTACCAGAACCATTCCCCTCTGATCCGTGGGGTCTTCGAGTCCCCCTCTGAGCTACTTTTTTTTTCGTAGAGGGAAAAGGAGGTAGAAGGGAGGAAGGAAAAGAGAGGTGGGATGGGAGGAGGGGGGAGAGAAAAGGGAGAGGGGAAAGAGTGAGAGAGAAGTGAGAGGTAGGGAGAGAGAGAGAGAGAGAGGTCCGTAGGTGACTGGGGGTAGGAGGTGAGGGGGAATGCTTGAGTGGGTGGAGTGGGAGGGAGAGTGAGAGAGAGTAGTCGGTAGGTGGGTGGGGGTAGGGGGTGAGGGGGAATGTCTGAGTGGGTGGAGTGGGAGGGAGAGAGAGATAGATAGATAGATAGATAGATAGATGAGAGAGAGAGAGAGGGGGGGACTATCACTGCACCTGAACACTTACTGTGTCAAAGTACTGACAGCAGGGAAACATTTGTCAGAACTGTACAGGGGCGTGGTAGAGGATGTGGTAGAGGACGTGGAAAAGGACGTGGAAGAGGACGTGGAGGAGGAAGACATCTACAGCCGTCTCACCTTCCACCAATACAGTCCCAGTGGCAGAACCTGCAGACAAATCAGCAAAACACAGGGGGTGCAACAAATAATAGTCCACCCAGGCACCTAGGCAGTGTTCTCGCAGTCACTGGAAGGGGCACACCACTAACAACTGCATGCGAAATACCAGGTGCAATTACTGCCACAAGAAAGGACATCAAGAGGACCAGTGTCGGAAGAAAAAGGAACTTGACAGACAGGACCACCTGTTTAGAGACCCGTTCTCAGAACAAACAAGCAGGATCTCTGAATTGGTGAACACACTCAGCTACACCTGTCTCAGCCCAGTAGGTGGTATTGTGCCTTATACAAGACCACAGACCGACATCCCTGCAGCTGCCTCAGTGCCCTACCCCTCTCAAGGGCAGGCACGTTACATGCCTTACACACCCACCATCTCAAGCTGACCACATCATGAGGAGCCAGTCTCTCAGCATCCTGTCGGCCAACATTAGAGGTTTCATTACAATGCTGGAGAACTCACACACAGTTTTGTGAACACTCGACGTCCCGACATGATAGTTGTTGAAACATTTTTCGACGACAGGACTCCAGAAAATTTTGCAAGAATTGCTGGCTACACCTCATGGATGAGAAGAGACAGACAAGGGCAAGGAGGAAGTGTTGCTGTGTGCTTCTCTAAAAGTGTACATGCCCACCAAATTGCTGTTGCCATCCCTACTCGTCTTGAAATGATGTTCTTCAAGCTATGCATAAACACTAGTACCTCTGTACTAGCATGTGCAATGTACAGACCTCAGTGGCAACATGCAGACCCCATCAACTTCCTAATGGAAAATGTGGACTCCCTTCTGCTACAACACAACTGTCAACATGTCATAATTGTTGGTGACCTCAACCAACACCTTATACAGAGGGACTTTGATGACCTTCTTGCAGTATTTGACATGAGAAACTTTGTTGATTTCCCTACCTCCAGCTCTGGCTCCTCCCTTGACCCAGTAGTGAGTGATCGGGCAGAATGTATAGTCGCTTGTCAACCCCTCGGCTACGTTGGATCATCTGACCACAAGGATGTTTTTACGACACTTAAGATCCCAACAGAACGAGGTGAGGAGTCCACACACACAGCCTGGCTATGGAAAAGAGGTAATTGGCCAGCCCTTAGCTCTGAGCTTGCCACCGCCGATTGGAATGCTCTTCTCCAAGGGGATGTTGACAATCAAGTGAAAGCCTTCACTGGACACATCCTTAATCTACAAGAACACATTCCTCACCGGCAATATTTGACGAAGCCTACAGATCAGCCTTGGTTTGGCTTTCGTTATAGAGAGGCTGCTGCTGCTAAGTACAAGGCATGGCGAAGGTATAAGAGACATCCTACCACCTATAACAGGAACTTGCGCAGGCAAGCCTGTAGGCATATGGGTGACGTTCAAAAGTGGGCCATCGCTAAATGGGAGGTGGACACAAAGAAAGCTAGCATCAGGTAGGGTAGGCTCCAAAACCTGGTGGTCCCTGGTCAAGGACAGACAAGGTTATCTGCCTGATGAACTCATTCCACCTCTAAATCGACAGGATGGGACCACCTCTGCTAGTAGTCAAGAGAAAGCGGACCTAATGGCCGGACACTTTGCTACCAAAATGTAAGTTTCTGATCCAGCAAGGGACCTTCCTTGGCTAGCTGCAAGAACTGTGTCAAATCTGTCAGTGGTGACAATAAGGCAGAAGGAGATGCATTTCCTTCTTAAATCGCTTGACCAAGGAAAGGCTGTGGGCCCAGATAAGCTGAGCCCAAGATTGCTGAGGTGTGCAGACCAGCTAGCAGCACCTCTAACTCGCATCTTTCAGCATTGCCTAGTACAGTGTAAATGGCCTTTCCTGTGGAAAGAGGCAAATGTAGTCCCTGTTCACAAAAAAAAGAGCAGAGCAGAAATCAGCAACTACAGAGCAGTGTCACTGCTGTCAATCACTGGCAAGACAATAATCTCAAGACAAATGACAGAGATTTTTGACTACCTCTCACTACTTTGTGACCCTCAATATGGCTTCAGGAAAGGTTACTCTGCTGCTGATCTGTTGTTAAACCTCTCCACTAAGTGGCACCAGTCACTGGATGAATCCAAAGTCAGCTGGTGGTAGCACTGGACATTGCTAGTGCTTTCGACCGGGTGTGGCACCAGGGCCTCTTAGCAAAACTGCAAGCTTTGGGAATTGCAGGCTCTACGCTATGTCTCCTCAGTGATTACTTTTATGGTATATCTCTAAGGGTACTTCTCAATGGTACGGTATCAGCAAGACATCCTATTGGGGAAGTGTTTCACAAGGAAGCGTGCTGGGACCATTGTTATGGAGTGTCTACGTTAATGACCTTCTTCGTCTCATCCCAGAATCCCATGCATATGCAGACGACTGTACAGTGACATTCACTTATCCAAGAAAAAAAATGCCAGCTACTCTAAGCTACATTACTCGCCAGCTAAGAGCTATATCAGCTTGGGGAAATGGATGGCAAGTAACATTCGCACCTGAGAAAACACATGATGATGGTCTCTAGGCACCATGATGGTAATGCCGGTGCAGTAGTAAGGATGAATGGGAGGGTGTTGACACCTGGGGAAGAAGCTGATATCCTTGGGGTGAAATTTGACTCCAAACTGACCATGAAGAACCACGTTGTAAATCTTGCAAACAAGGCAGCCAGGAAGCTTACAGCACTTCGCCATATCTCGCATCTGCTTGACAGTAGGGGTTGCAAGATTGTGTACGAGGCACAAGTACGCTCACACCTTGATTATTCTCCACTTTCTTGGTTTGCCTGCCCCCTCACCCCCTCTCATCGGCGACTGCTTGACAGAGTAGAGAACAGAGCAAGACGTCTCATCTCTCGCCTGGACCAATCCTGGATAGATCTCTCATTTCAGCAGAGCCTTTAACACAGGAGGGATGTGGGTGACCTTACTGTTATGTACAAGGCCAATATTGTCAAAGTACCACACTTGGATCCACTTCGAGGACAGCGTGAAGCAAGTTTCTATGCCAAAAGAAGGGCAGAAAGCAGCAACTTCACTCTGGCTGTACACTTTTCCAGAACATCACTTCATCTGAGATCATTTATCCCTAGGATGACTCAAGTGTGGCTCCAACTTCATCCTGTTCCCTACTTGCATGTCTAATAACAATAAAAATGCTTTCAAATGAGCTGATGTAGGTAACAGCTCTTAGCTTGTCAATAAAGTTAGGAATCCATAACCTGTAAATAGCTTGTCAATAAAGCTAGGGATCCTTAACCTAACCTTATCAAACCCTGTGTAAAAAATAAAAAGGAGCGCGAGAGAGAGGTAGTTGGGTGGGGGTAGGGGGGTGAGGGGGGAATGCCTGGGTGGGTGGAAGGAGAGAGAGAGAGAGGGAGAGAGAGAGAGAGAGAGAGAGAGAGAGAGAGAGAGAGAGAGAGAGAGAGAGAGAGAGAGAGAGCGTGCGTGCGCGTACATGTAGTCCTGCTCTGGCCGGAGAGACAGTTTGTAAATAATTTCGCTCGTTTTCGAATTGTTAAGCATTCTAAAAATCTCTTGTATAACTTAACAGTAACCGGGCGCTCCGGGGTATGGAGAACAACGCCTGGCTTGTGCTAGGCGCCCGTGCTTGTCTGGGATCTGACTCTGCTATAAATACATTAATAATAATAATAATAATAAATCTTTATTTCTACAAGTACATGTACAAGTTATACAGGCCTAGCTGACATTAATGACATACTGCTCTATAGAAAGCCCCTTGTTATGCAGAGCATTTCAGGCTAATTAAGTCAATTTTGTCACCAGGATGCGCCCCACACTGGTAGACGAATAACCAGGTACCTGTTTTACTGATAAATGAACAGGAACAGCAGGTGTCTTTAGAAAACAAGTCCTAAGTCCTAATGTTTCCACCCGTACCGAGGCTCGACCCCTGGACCTCAGTGTGTGACCTAAGTGCGCTAGCTATCGAGCTACTTTGATGCAGAGTGTGCAGGTTCGAGTCCTGTTGTGGTCTGATAGATAATGTTTGTAAATAATTTCGCTTGTTTGCGAATTATTAAGCACATTATAATATTAGATTAATTAACACATATATGAACAAATCTGTTTACATCCGCCTCAGGTAATTTTCTGTGCTAAATAAATGAACAACATTGTAGCTTGCCATTTACGGTAGAATTTGTCATTATTTTTGTTGGCGAAACATTATTAAATTAAAACAATACTTCCTGGTATTTGCTTCAACAATTTAAAACACTGGTGCGTTTACATGTGAAAATGGTAATATGAGAGCGCTTGAATCAGAACTAGGATGGTGGTCAGGGTGTTACAGTTGCTGTACTTAAAGTAAAACAGTAAGACCAGGATGGTGGTCAGGGTGTTACAGTTGCTGTACTTAAAGTAAAACAGTAAGACCAGGATGGTGGTCAGGGTGTTACAGTTGCTGTACTTAAAGTAAAACAGTAAGACCAGGATGGTGGTCAGGGTGTTACAGTTGCTGTACTTAAAGTAAAACAGTAAGACCAGGATGGTGGTCAGGGTGTTACAGTTGCTGTACTTTAAGTAAAACAGTAAGACCAGGATGGTGGTCAGGGTGTTACAGTTGCTGTACTTTAAGTAAAACATTAAGACCAGGATGGTGGTCAGGGTGTTACAGTTGCTGTACTTTAAGTAAAACAGTAAGACCAGGATGGTGGTCAGGGTGTTACAGTTGCTGTACTTTAAGTAAAACAGTAAGACCAGGATGGTGGTCAGGGTGTTACAGTTGCTGTACTTTAAGTAAAACAGTAAGACCAGGAGGGTGGTCAGGGTGTTACAGTTGCTGTACTTTAAGTAAAACAGTAAGACCAGGATGGTGGTCAGGGTGTTACAGTTGCTGTACTTTAAGTAAAACAGTAAGACCAGGATGGTGGTCAGGGTGTTACAGTTGCTGTACTTTAAGTAAAACAGTAAGACTAGGATGGTGGTCAGGGTGTTACAGTTGCTGTACTTTAAGTAAAACAGTAAGACTAGGACGCTGCTTTAGCTGTAACAACTGCTCTACAGAAAAGTTTCTTTTCACGCAATAATTTCTGAGTGATTCACCTGATATGCTTCAACCTTGTAATGCTGTCAACTTTATAATGCAACTTTTGAGTGGATTCAAACTTAATATGTTGTTGTATTTTAAGATAGTGATCTCTATAAAATAACAAGAGAGAATGCCTTTTCAACTAAGCTTCAAAACTTGTGTTTCTTAGTACAAATTTGAATTAGAATTGGGCGGTATATTTCCGAATTTAGCATTTTCATTGAAAAAATCCAATATTAACAGTAGTTTCGCTGCAAATCTTAAAAGTTAATTTTGAATTTCCGTACAAACTTAGGTAACACTGTACTAACTTTGCGTACATTGAGGTACAATGCTTTACAAACTTATTCAGTATTCTGCAGTAATCTTGCGAGCATCAAGGTGCAGAGACCAAGGTTTATGTAGTACAGGAATACCTTGACACACTTATGCAGCACTCGGAACTAATCTTGCGTACATTGAGGTACAGTGCTTTACAAACTTATACAGAACTCTGCACTAATATTCCCCTCAAGGGAGGTTCCTTGATGCTGGTGAGGGGCTCATGATCTAGGGTCTAGGGAATTTGATCTGTGTTCCACTTCCCTAAATTAAGCCTGAATGCCTTTCACCACCTCCCCAACCCCCAACAGGCGCTATATAATTCTTACTGGTTTAGCTCTCCCCCATGATGTTGATAATAATGCGTACATTGGGGAGAGTTCTTTACAAGCTTATTCAGCATTCTGCACTAATTTCGCATGCACCGAGGTACAGAGACCAGGGGGTTATATTTCTGGGATCGAACAGCAACCGAAATAATCTAGTTCCATATACAAGTTACACCGAAATGACAGCTGAAGACCTCGGTCCCATGAACAAAAGCTTCACTGGGACGATCATTTCCTTTATATAAACGTCAGTTGAAGAACTTTAGCACATATTGTGACGACTAAGACACCGATGTTCTCTAACGTCCGTAATCCCAGACAACATTGTTAGTTAGAACGTTGTGGCTTAGTTATCGTTGCATCAGACACCTCCAGTACACCCACAGTCACCTCCAGTACTCTCACAGTTACCTCCAGTACACCCACAGTTACCTCCAGTACACCCACAGTTACCTCCAGTACACCCACAGTTACTTCCAGTACTCTCACAGTTACCTCCAGTACACCTACAGTTATCTCCAGTACACCCACAGTCACCTCCAGTACTCTCACAGTTACCTCCAGTACACCTACAGTTACCTCCAGTACACCTACAGTCACCTCCAGTACACCTACAGTCACCTCCAGTACTCTCACAGTTACCTCCAGTACACCCACAGTTACCTCCAGTACACCCACAGTTACCTCCAGTACACTCACAGTTACTTCCAGTACACCCACAGTTACTTCCAATGCACCCACAGTTACTTCCAGTACGCCCACAGTCACCTCCAGTACTCTCAGAGTTACCTCCAGTACACCCACAGTTACCTCCAGTACTTTCACAATTACCCCCAGTACACCCACAGTCACCTCCAGTACCCCCACAGTCAATTCCAGTACACCCGCAGTCACTTCCACTACAACCACAGTCACTCCAGTACACCCACAGTTACTTCCAGTACTCTCACAGTCACCTTCAGTACACCCACATCCACCTCCAGTACACCCACATGAATCTCCAGTACTTCCTCATCCATCACACCCATACGCAACACACCCACCTGCATCACATCCACACCCTCATCCACCTGCAGCACATCCACACCCACCTACATCACATCCACACCCTCATCCACCTGCATCACATCCACACCCTCACCCACCTGCATCGCATCCACACCTTCATGCATCAGCATATCCACATCTTCATCCACCTGCAGAACATCCACACTCATCCACCTGCATCACATCCACACCCTCACCCACCTGCATCACATCCACACCCTCATGCATCTACAGCATATCCACACCCTCATCCACCTGCACCGCATCCACACCTTCATCCACCTGCAGTGCATCCACACCGTCATCCACCTGCAGCACATCCACACCCTCATCCACCTGTAGCACATCCACACCCTCAACCACCTGCAGCATATCCACACCCTCATCTACCTGCAGCATATCCATACCCTCGTCCACCTGCAGCATATCCACACCCTCATCCACCTGCAGTATATCCACACCCTCATCCACCTGCAGCACATCCACACCCTCATCCATCTGCAACATATCCACATCCTCATCCACCTGCAGCACATCCACATCCTCATCCACCTGCAATATATCCACACCCTCATCTATCTGCAGCATATCCACACCCTCAGCCACCTGCAGCATATCCAAACCCTCAGCCACCTGCAGCATATCCAAACCCTCAGCCACCTGCAGCATATCCACACCCTCATCCACCTGCAGCATATCCACACCCTCAGCCACCTGCAGCATATCCACACCCTCATCCACCTGCAGCATATTCACACCCTCAGCCACCTGCAGCATATCCACACCCTCATCCACCTGCAGTATATCCACACCCTCATCCACCTGCAGCATATCCACACCCTCATCCACCTGCAGCATATCCACACCCTCATCCACCTGCAGCATATCCACACCCTCATCCACCTGCAGTATATCCAGACCCTCATCCACGTGCAGCATATCCACACCCTCATCCACCTGCAGCATATCCACACCCTCATCCACCTGCAGCATATTCACACCCTCAGCCACCTGCAGCATATCCACACCCTCATCCACCTACAGCATATCCACACCCTCATCCACCTGCAGTATATCCAGACCCTCATCCACCTGCAGTATATCCAGACCCTCATCCACCTGCAGCATATCCACACCCTCATCCACCTGCAGCATATCCACACCCTCATCCACCTGCAGCATATTCACACCCTCAGCCACCTGCAGCATATCCACACCCTCATCCACCTGCAGTATATCCACACCCTCATCCACCTACAGCATATCCACACCCTCATCCACCTGCAGTATATCCAGACCCTCATCCACCTGCAGCATATCCACACCCTCATCCACCTGCAGCATATCCACACCCTCATCCACCTGCAGCATGTTCACACCCTCATCCACCTGCAGCATATCCACACCCTCATCCACCTGCAGTATATCCACACCCTCATCCACCTGCAGCATATCCACACCCTCATTCACCTGCAGCATATCCACACCCTCATCCACCTGCAGCATATCTACACCCTCAGCCACCTGCAGCATATCCACACCGTCATCCACCTGCAGCATATCCACACCCTCATCCACCTGCAGTATATCCACACCCTCATCCACCTGCAGCATATCCACACCCTCATCCACCTGCAGCATATCCACACCCTCATCCACCTGCAGCATATCTACACCCTCAGCCACCTGCAGCATATCCACACCCTCATCCACCTGCAGCATATCCACACCCTCATCCACCTGCAGCATATCCATACCCTCATCCACCTGCAGCATATCCATACCCTCATCCACCTGCAGCATATCCACACCCTCATCCACCTGCAGCATATCCACACCCTCATCCACCTGCAGCATATCCACACCGTCATCCACCTGCAGCATATCCACACCCTCATCCACCTGCAGTATATCCACACCCTCATCCACCTGCAGCATATCCACACCCTCATCCACCTGCAGCATATCCACACCCTCATCCACCTGCAGCATATCTACACCCTCAGCCACCTGCAGCATATCCACACCCTCATCCACCTGCAGCATATCCACACCCTCATCCACCTGCAGCATATCCATACCCTCATCCACCTGCAGCATATCCATACCCTCATCCACCTGCA
>NC_091322.1:16484936-16517436 GCF_038502225.1 Cherax quadricarinatus
TCTGGAACATCCTGTCTGTGTCCACCTTGTCTATACCTCTCAGTATTTTATATGTCGTTATCATTTCCCCCTAACTCTCCTGTCTTCCAGTGTTGTCAGGTCGATTTCCCTTAACCTCTCCTTGTAGGACATACTCCTTAGCTCCGGGACTAGTCTTGTTACAAACCTCTGCACTTTCTCTAGTTTCCTTACTTGCTTGGCTAGGTGAGGGTTCCAAACTGGCGCTGCATATTCCAGTATGGGTCTGCTTGTGTGTGTGTGTGTGCGTACGTACGTGTGTGTGTGCGCGTGTGTACATGTGTGAGTGCGTGTGTACTTACCGAGTTGTACTCAACTAGTTGTGGTTGCAAGAGTCGATTCATAGTTCCTGGCGTGTGTGTGTGTGTACTCATCTATTTGTTGAGTTACAGCTCCTGTGTGTGTGTGTGTGTGTGTGTGTGTGTGTGTGTGTGTGTGTGTGTGTGTGTGTGTGTGTGTGTGTGTGTGTTTTGTTGTTTCAGTGCTTCCCCTTTGCTAATGGCCGAGCACTGGATGAGGGAGGCACATGTGTCAGGCAGATTGAGACTGATCTTCAAAGCCAGTCTCGTAGCACTTGTTTGATTGATTTAACGCCTTTAGGGCCTTGTTCCTGGGTCTTCAGTGCATCCATTTACTCTTGCTCTTGTTTCTACAGGATGCATATGGGGTGAAGCAGTCTGCTAGTTTATTGTGCGCCCCCCATATCCATTGTGCGCATGTGTGGGTCCACGATAAGGTAATCACTATCTTCCACAGGATAGATACGAGGTGTACTGTAACCTAGCCGCTATTCTCCACATGATCGATATTGTGGTGCACAATATATTAGTTTCTGTCCTCCACAAATGCATTTATGGTCACATTGATGGCTCATACTAACCTTCCTAGTGTATAGAAATATACCTAGATGGATGTATCTTATTAGGCCATCATGTTGCAGTGGTTAGCGCACTGGTTGGCTACTTTTAGGACTAGCTTTCCATGGGTACGAGTCTTGCTCTTGAGAATCACACTCAACATTAGCGTTAATAACAACTATAAAACGTAATAACTTCTTTCATAAACCTGAACAGGAAATGAGTAAAGATAATCGGCTTCAATTTTTGAGTACGTGGCACCATCATGTAGCCCACATTGAAGTGAAATCATAAGCTGGAAAACGCACTGAGACTCGTTACGAGTTTAGTTATGGAACAAAGGGGCATGAACTGTGAAGAAAAGGCTAAAGGAACTGAACCTCATGTTGCTGCCAGAGAGGGAAGGTCAGGAAAGAATCGCAGTGTACAATCGCATGTCTCAACCTTATTCCTGTATCATGTATGGATACACACACACACACACACACACACTGTGTGTCCCGCTCACCTTTGACTATATCTTCAGCTGCTGCACCTCTCCATTGGCACCAATACACAAGTCTCATCCTCATGCACCCGCTTTAGTTTTATCAAGGCTAAGGGGACTGAACTCCTGTCAAGACTAAGGGACTGAACACTTTCTATCAAGGCTGGAGACCGAACACAGAAAATTAACTTTCCGCTTCTTCCACTGTCTACAGTATTAGAGTGAAAAAAAAAATACTAGAAGGCGAAACGTCTTTATAAATAACGATGCCCGGGTGTCGCCCAGGTGACTTGTGCATCAAAATCATCTTAGGGGGGAGGACTGTCATGTCTGCCTACTCTCCTCTTTTTCCAGTGTTCATGTTTTGTAAAACCAGGACTCTAAATCCGAGTTGATCTACACTAAACCCGAGCTGCCCAATTTAATCAAATGCTAAATCCAGGTGAACCTACATTAACCGGAACTACCATAAGTTGACTGAACGGCTGCAGGTTAATAGGAACCGGTGCAAATTAACCAGATAGGTTGATTGGAAATCCTAAGGATTAACCGGAACTACTGTAGGTTAGCCAGAATTGCTACAAATTAACCGGAATTTCCACGGGTTAATTGGAGCTGCTCTAAGTTAAGCAAAATTACCCTAAGTTATCCAGGGTTCACCAGCATAAGTGAGACGGCCGCTCTTGGGTAAGAGTTGGCATTGTATGCTACCTCTTACACATTGGTATTATATATTCATCATTATGATGTACGACACATGTGCAGTGTTGGGATATATTGCTAAGGAAATATTTTTCCACGAATGGCTTCTTTTCTCCTGGACTGGAGAAACCATTCGTGACGAAACGTTTCGTTAATAAAATATCCTAACACCGCACATGTGTCTTATTGCAGAAGGGCGCTGGTGTTTGTAAACATAGAGACAGACAGAGAGTGAGTTGTAAGCAGCCAGCGAGGATTACCGAACTAGCCAGAGTTGGCGTCTCCCAACTTGGTGTTTGCAACATCAATAGCACTATGGCTACCAGTAGCCTGCAGGCCCTGAAACTCTTGTGACGTTGATACAGATATTACCAATACAACCGAGTAAAGACAAATGCAGTGAAATATTGAAGAGACTAACACAGTCCACTCATGAACCTTTCCCCATGTCTTCAGCAGTGTGCTTCTCTTGATGCTCAAACAAATTTATTAATTCACGACTCTCCTCTTCTGCACCTCCAGCACTGCAATACACACACACACACACACACACACACACACACACACACACACACACACACAAATGCCCTTTCCAGACTTCCCTGACGTGGTTTCGAATCCCACTCACACTGAGTGTGATCTTTCTTTGTATATACACCCGCTTGTTTCTATAATACTTTTTCTTTCCTTCCAGGTAAGACGATAAGGCAAGACATTGGCCGGTCTCTGGTTTCTTACGTGCACAAGGTAACATTTTATATTTATCTGATAATTTCACTTGCTATACAGTATAAAATAGAAAATAAAATGTATTTCTTGTGATGTGTTATTAGGTATTTCCTAAGGGATACCTTATTAAAGTCGCCTGAATATAATTTCCTTATCGACTTTTGTTTATAGCTTGTAAACCTCTCATCCGCTTGAAGTTGTGTTGTAGTGTGCAGGTGCCAGTTCCAGATTGTAGAAGAAGGTTGGAAGTTGTGTTGTAGTGTGCAGGTGCCAGTTCCAGATTGTAGAAGAAGGTTGAAAGTTGTGTTGTAGTGTGCAGGTGCCAGTTCCAGATTGTAGAAGAAGGTTGAAAGTTGTGTTGTAGTGTGCAGGTGCCAGTTCCAGATTGTAGAAGGTTGAAAGTTGTGTTGTAGTGTGCAGGTGCCAGTTCCAGATTTAAAAATGGTGTTCTACTTTTTTCTTCCATGAAGTGCCTCGAGTATGGCTCGTTTGAGCGGCTTTAGTCGTTAAATGGCTGATGTATCTTAAGAGAAGGATGACACCCTAATAGCTGTGTAACATAGTTAAAACAAACTTAGCAGCGCTGGTAATGTGAGTTAACTAGAGGCGTGTTCTCATTGGTTTCACATCTTTAATACTTGTGGAGTCTGTGAAAATGATTCCCTATCTATTACGTAAAGGAAGATTAAATTTTTCGTGAGTTTCGTAACCTCTAATTATTTCTTTTGGAGTGTCATAGTTACTCTTCTGGAGAACTTAAGAAAAGTGTGGTACGTAGCTTACTAATTAAACACACCTTTACAACATTTCAAGCTTACAATTTGTGACTTTTTACACAGTTCCCTCTAGCAAGTTAGGAGTCATTAATTTTGGATTAAAATCTAAAGCAAATATTAAATACTGTATTAATCTCGATTTATATTTACTGTTTCTTTTTAATAAGCTACGGTTTTAACATGTGTCTTTAAGATTAGTCTCTTGTTTATTCCCAGAAAACAAGTTCAAGAGACTGAACGCTTAGTATCATAAGTCTACGGGAGCGGCACACCACGCATGACTGAGTGATTATCTTACATATTATATGAATTATTAGTCTCTGAATGGGTTCACCTCTAGTCTCTCTCTTTATCAAACACAAACGTATGAATCTGTACATGAATATATTCGCACACACACAGGGGGGCCTAGAGCTATGAGTCGACCCCTGCAACCACAATTAGGAGAGCACACACACAGCGAAGAGGCGAGGCCAGGAGTTGTGATTCGACACTTGTAACCATAAATAGGTGAATCCACACACACACACACACACATAAATTATATATATATATATATATATAATATATATATATATATATATATATATATATGTATGTATGTATATATGTATGTATGTATATATGTATGTATGTATATATGTCCTAGGTAGTAGGTTGGTAGACAGCAACCGCCCAGGGAGGTACTACCGTCCTGCCAAGTGAGTGTAAAACAAAAGCCTGTAATTGTTTTACATGATGGTAGGATTGCTGGTGTCCTTTTTTCTGTCTCATAAACATGCAAGATTTCAGGTACGTCTTGCTACTCTACTTACACTTAGGTCACACTACACATACATGTACAAGCATATATATACACACCCCTCTGGGTTTTCTTTCTAGTTCTTGTTCTTGTTTATTTCCTCTTAACTCCATGAGAAAGTGGAACAGAATTCTTCCTCCGTAAGCCATGCATGTTATAAGAGGCAACCAAAATGCTGGGAGCAAAGGGCTAGTAACCCCTTCTCCTGTATTTATTACTAAATGTAAAAGGAGAAGCTTTCGTTTTTCCTTTTGGGCCACCCCGCCTCGGTGGGATATGGCCGGTGTGTTGAAAGAAAGAAATATATATATATATATATATATATATATATATATATATATATATATATATATATATATATAAAAACGTATACATATGTAATAATACACTCTCCATACCACTAGTTAAGATCTACAACGGGTCAGTGAACACGGGAGAGTTGCCAGAGATCTGGAAGACTGCTAATGTAGCACCTTGATTTAAGAAAGGAGACACTAGAGAGGAAACACTGAACTACAGACCAGTATCAGTATACCACACAAGGTTATGGAGGATGTAATCACGAGGAGAGTGCAAGTTACATAAATAATAACCAGCACGGTTTCAGATATGGCAAATCTTGCTGTATCAACCTGTTGAATTTCTGTCATAGAATAACAGAAGTGAGACAGGAGAGAGAGTGAGAGAGAGAGAGAGTGGGTTGAGTTGATTGCATTTTCTTGGATTGCGAGAAGGCATTTGATACTGAATCTCACAAAAGGTGAGCAAAAACTTTCAAGGTACAGGCAACAATAACAGGGAATATACTCCAATGGTAAGCCAGCAAGAACCCAGTGGGATGGTAAGCCAGCAGGAACCTGATGGACTGTTAAGCCAGCAGGAGCCTGATGGACTGTTAAGCCAGCAGGAGCCTGTCGGGCTGGTAAGCCGGCAGGAACCTGGCGGGCTGGTAAGCCAGCCGGAACCTGCCGGGCTGGTAAGCCAGCCGGAACCTGGCTGGCTGGTAAGATAGCAGGAGCCTGGCTGGCTGGTAAGCCAGCAGGAGCCTGGCTGGCGGGTAAGCCAGCAGCCTGGCGGGCTGGTAAGATAGCAGGAGCCTGGCTGGCTGGTAAGATAGCAGGAGCCTGGCTGGCGGGTAAGCCAGCAGACTGGCTTGCTGGTAAGATAGCAGGAGCCTGGGTGGCTGGTAAGCCAGCAGCCTGGCTGGCTGGTAAGTTAGCAGGAGCCTGGCTGGCGGGTAAGCCAGCAGCCTGGCGGGCTGGTAAGATACCAGGAGCCTGGCTGGATGGTAAGCCAGCAGCCTGGCGGGCTGGTAAGATAGCAGGAGCATGGCTGGCTGGTAAGATAGCAGGAGCCTGGCGGGCTGGTAAGACAGCAGGAGCCTGGCTGGCGGGTAAGCCAGCAGCCTGGCTGGCTGGTAAGATAGCAGGAGCCTGGCGGGCTGGTAAGCCAGCAGGCCGGCGGGCTGGTAAGATAGCAAGGGCCTGGCTGGCGGGTAAGCCAGCAGCCTGGCGGGCTGGTAAGATAGCAGGAGCCTGGCTGGCTGGTAAGCCAGCAGCCTGGCGGGCTGGTAAGATAGCAGGAGCCTGGCTGGAGGGTAAGCCAGCAGGAGCCTGGCGAGCTGGTAAGCCAGGTGGAGCCTGGCTGGCTGGTAAGGCAGCAGGAGCCTGGCGGGCTGGTAAGATAGCAGGAGTCTGGCGGGATGGTAAGATAGCAGGAGCCTGGCGGGCTGGTAAGATAGCAGGAGCCTGGCTGGCTGGTAAAATAGCAGGAGCCTGGCGGGCTGGTAAGATAGCAGGAGCCTGGCTGGCTGGTAAAATAGCAGGAGACTGGCGGGCTTGGTAAGATAGCAGGAGCCGGGCGGACTGGTAAGCTGGCAGGAGCCTCGCTGGCGGGTAAGCCAGCAGGAGCCTGGCGGGCTGGTAAGATAGCAGGAGCCTGGCTGGCTGGTAAGATAGCAGGAGCCTGGCGGGCTGGTAAGATACCAGGAGCCTGGCGGGCTGGTAAGATACCAGGAGCCTGGCGGGCTGGTAAGATTGCAGGAGCCTGGCTGGCTGGTAAGCCAGCAGCCTGGCGGGCTGGTACGATAGCAGGAGCCTGGCTGGCGGGTAAGCCAGCAGCCTGGCTGGCTGGTAAGATAGCAGGAGCCTGGCTGGCTGGTAAGCCAGCAGCCTGGCGGGCTGGTAAGATAGCAGGAGCCTGGCTGGCAGGTAAGCCAGCAGCCTGGCGGGCTGGTAAGATAGCAGGAAACTGGCTGGCTGGTAAGCCAGCAGCCTGGCGGGCTGGTAAGATAGCCGGAGCCTGGCTGGCGGGTAAGCCAGCAGCCTGGCGGGCTGGTAAGATAGCAGGAGCCTGGCGGGCTGGTAAGATAGCAGGAGTCTGGCGGGCTGGTAAGATAGCAGGAGCCTGGCGGGATGGTAAGATAGCAGGAGCCTGGGTGGCTGGTAAGCCAGCAGCCTGGTGGGCTGGTAAGATAGCAGGAGCCTGGCTGGCGGGTAAGCCAGCAGCCTGGCGGGCTGGTAAGATAGCAGGAGCCTGGCTGGCTGGTAAGCCAGCAGCCTGACGGGCTGGTAAGACAGCAGGAGCCTGGCTGGCGGGTAAGCCAGCAGCCTGGCGGGCTGGTAAGATAGCCGGAGCCTGGCTGGCTGGTAAGCCAGCAGCCTGGCGGGCTGGTAAGATAGCAGGAGTCTGGCGGGATGGTAAGATATCCCACCGCTGCCACCATTTATCATGTGGGGTTCGAACACGTGGATAGGGTATGAAGGCTTACTCAGCCCTGTAACAACTTCAGACAGTATTACCCAGGCTGGCTCCTCCTCTGGAAAATTAGTGAATAGAAAAAGAAATAATAACAGACAAACATAAACACTTTATTATATAGAAAATATAATATATAAAACACTTAAATATGAAATATTAATCCTACATTAAAGAAAATGAAAAATGAAAAATATAAATGATCACTGAATTAAACGCTAATAGAGGTGTCTGGTGTTGGTGACACTGTTGTTGAACCCAGTGGGATGGTAAGCCAGCAGGAGCCTGTCGGGCTGGTAAGCCGGCAGGAACCTGGCGGGCTGGTAAGCCAGCCGGAACCTGCCGGGCTGGTAAGCCAGCCGGAACCTGGCTGGCAAGATAGCAGGAGCCTGGCTGGCTGGTAAGCCAGCAGGAGCCTGGCTGGCGGGTAAGCCAGCAGCCTGGCAGGCTGGTAAGATAGCAGGAGCCTGGCTGGCTGGTAAGATAGCAGGAGCCTGGCTGGCGGGTAAGCCAGCAGCCTGGCGGGCTGGTAAGATAGCAGGAGCCTGGTTGGCGGGTAAGCCAGCAGACTGGCTTGCTGGTAAATAGCAGGAGCCTGGGTGGCTGGTAAGCCAGCAGCCTGGCTGGCTGGTAAGTTAGCAGGAGCCTGGCTGGCGGGTAAGCCAGCAGCCTGGCAGGCTGGTAAGATACCAGGAGCCTGGCTGGCTGGTAAGCCAGCAGCCTGGCGGGCTGGTAAGATAGCAGGAGCCTGGCGGGCTGGTAAGACAGCAGGAGCCTGGCTGGCGGGTAAGCCAGCAGCCTGGCGGGCTGGTAAGATAGCAGGAGCCTGGCTGGCGGGTAAGCCAGCAGGAGCCTGGCGAGCTGGTAAGCCAGCAGGAGCCTGGCGAGCTGGTAAGCCAGCAGGAGCCTGGCTGGCTGGTAAGGCAGCAGGAGCCTGGCGGGCTGGTAAGATAGGAGTCTGGCGGGATGGTAAGATAGCAGGAGCCTGGCGGGCTGGTTAGATAGCAGGAGCCTGGCTGGCTGGTAAAATAGCAGGAGCCTGGCAGGCTGGTAAGATAGCAGGAGCCTGGCTGGTAAAATAGCAGGAGCCTGGCGGGCTGGTAAGATAGCAGGAGCCTGGCGGGCTTGGTAAGATAGCAGGAGCCGGGCGGGCAGGTAAGCTGGCAGGAGCCTGGCTGGCGGGTAAGCCAGCAGGAGCCTGGCGGGCTGGTAAGATAGCAGAAGCCTGGCTGGCTGGTAAGATAGCAGGAGCCTGGTTGGCTGGTAAGATAGCAGGAGTCTAGCTGGCTGGTAAGATACCAGGAGCCTGGCAGGCTGGTAAGATTGCAGGAGCCTGGCTGGCTGGTAAGCCAGCAGCCTAGTACGATAGCAGGAGCCTGGCTGGCGGGTAAGCCAGCAGCCTGGCGGGCTGGTAAGACAGCAGGAGCCTGGCTGGCTGGTAAGCCAGCAGCCTGGCGGGCTGGTAAGATAGCAGGAGCCTGGCTGGCGGGTAAGCCAGCAGCCTGGCGGGCTGGTAAGATAGCCGGAGCCTGGCTGGCGGGTAAGCCAGCAACCTGGCGGGCTGGTAAGATAGCAGGAGCCTGGCTGGCTGGTAAGCCAGCAGCCTGACGTGCTGGTAAGATAGCAGGAGCCTGGCTGGCTGGTAAGATAGCAGGAGCCTGGGTGGCGGGTAAGCCAGCAGCCTGACGGGCTGGTAAGATAGCAGGAACCTGGCAGGCTGGTAAGATAGCAGGAGTCTGGCGGGCTGGTAAGATAGCAGGAGCCTGGGTGGCTGGTAAGCCAGCAGCCTGGTGGGCTGGTAAGTTAGCAGGAGCCTGGCTGGGGGGTAAGCCAGCAGCCTGACGGGCTGGTAAGATAGCAGGAGCCTGGCTGGCTGGTAAGATAGCAGGAGCCTGGGTGGCGGGTAAGCCAGCAGCCTGACGGGCTGGTAAGATAGCAGGAACCTGGCAGGCTGGTAAGATAGCAGGAGTCTGGCGGGCTGGTAAGATAGCAGGAGCCTGGGTGGCTGGTAAGCCAGCAGCCTGGTGGGCTGGTAAGTTAGCAGGAGCCTGGCTGGTGGGTAAGCCAGCAGCCTGACGGGCTGGTAAGATAGCAGGAGCCTGGCTGGCTGGTAAGCCAGCGGCCTGACGGGCTGGTAAGATAGCAGGAGCGTGGCTGGCTGGTAAGATAGCAGGAGCCTGGCTGGCTGGTAAGATAGCAGGAGCCTGGCTGGAAAGATACCAGCCCGCCAGGCTCCTGCTATCTTTCCAGCCAGCCAGGCTCCTGCTAAGATAGCAGGAGCCTGGGTGGCTGGTAAGCCAGCAGCCTGGTGGGCTGGTAAGATAGCAGGAGCCTGGCTGGCTGGTAAGCCAGCAGCCTGACGGGCTGGTAAGAAAGCAGGAGCTTGGCTGGTGGGCAAGATAGCAGGAGCCTGGCTGGCAGGTAAGCCAGCAGCCTGGCGGGCTGGTAAGATAGCAGGAGCCTGGCTGGCTGGTAAGAAAGCAGGAGCTTGGCTGGTGGGTAAGCCAGCAGCCTGGCGGGCTGGTAAGATAGCTGGAGCCTGGCTGGCTGGCTGGCTGGTAAGCCAGCAGCCTGGCAAGATAGCAGGAGTCTGGCGGGATGGTAAGATATCCCACCGCTGCCACCATTTATCATGTGGGGTTCGAACACGTTGATAGGGTATGAAGGCTTACTCAGCCCTGTAACAACTTCAGACAGTATTACTCAGGCTGGCTCCTCCTCTGGAAAATTAGTGAATAGAAAAAGAAATAATAACAGACAAACATAAACACTTTATTATATAGAAAATATAAAATATAAAACACTTAAATATGAAATATTAATCCTACATTAAAGAAAATGAAAATGAAAAATATAAATAACTGAATTCAATGCTAATAGGGGTGTCTGGTGTTGGTGACACTGTTGTTGAAATCGTAGCCGTTGCTGATGAGGGGGGGGGGTCGCAGGTGTTTGTGACCACCAATGGCTAGTTCTTCACAGAGAATCGCCGTGATTATTATCCCGATGACAGGAAAGCAGGTTCTTTACCGCTGCAATGATGTGGGGTTACGTCCTGCAATTTCATACAGGTGCACAGGTAGTTCAATACAAAATGGAGAAGTCTCTGGACGTTAGTCCTTCTCCTGTTCTGCTCGTTGATTGACAGGTGACCTTCACTGTCAATTAAGCTGAAAAGATAGACAGGTTACCCACTGTTTAAATAATCACTCTCCATGGCAGTGTACATTACTCAAAAGACGTGATGATTATTACAACAGTCAACCTAGAGCAAGACTGAAAAGACTAAGTTTATTGGTCAAAAGTGAAGCTTTTAACCAATAAATCCACTAGAATACAAGGCAGGCATGTACTTACAGTAGTGTTGGGAGCTGTGAGTCGAGTGATTTACTGTTTGACCAGAGCCCCACACGTCACCTTTCGAGGGGGGGGTGGAAGAGGGAGGGGAAGGGATAGTGGGAGCTAGACTGACCCTACGTTAACAAGCAGCCGGCAATCAAACTATCACTTTAGGGGTGGGGGAGAAAAGGCCTGAAAAACGGGAGCGTGACTTACCCTACCTTAACTAGTAGCCGGCAATGAAACTATCGTTACTATATTGCTACTCCTATGTATTGAACTTTTCCCTCACACTCCCCCATACCAAGACTTATAGTCAAGGAGTATAAGAAGAATAGGTGAGGAAAAAGTTCTAACATGTGGAAGTCGCGTAAGGCAACAAATCTTCTACTGACTGTCACGACTTAACCAGTCAGAGAAATAATTGGATGAACAATTGATATACACAATATGGAACTTAAAAGCCTGGAGTGCCAATGTCCACCTCAAGAGGCGACTGTTGGTTCCCTTAAAAGTTTCTAGGTATATCAAAGGTTTGTGGTCCGTTTCTAAAATGAATTCTTTTCCCATCAAATAAAATTTAAGTTTGGAGATACTCCACACAAGGGCTAAACATTCCTTTTCTATTGTGGAGTATCTTGTTTCTGCGGGAAGGAGTTTCCGGCTTAGGAAGCATGCAGGGAAGGGAGTACCATCATGGTATTGTAGTAACACCGCACCTAAGCCAGTATTGGAGGCATCAGTTCTCAAACAAAATGTTTTATTAATATCTGGAATTTTAAGTATAGGGTCTTTCGAAAAGATACTTTTAATCTCATTAAACTTATCCCGAGCTACGTCGGAAAGTTCAAGAGGTTCCTTCACAGACTTTTTAAGGAAGTCCAATAAGATGCTTGTAAGGTTATTAGCTGCCTGACTGCGGTGGAGTGCGGTTGTGCTCGGCACCCCTCTGCTGTTTGTCAGGAGAGCTCTCATAGCGACAATATGGCGCTGAGTATCCGACGTAGGGTGAACACTGTCGGCGTTGAGCTGCTTCGTGGGGCGATTTCCCCCTCTACGGTGCAGGTGTTACTTCCGACAATCATCAGGGAAACGTACGGAGTGCAGGATGATGAGGTTTATGGTGTGGCCCTGAATGGGGCCTATCGTCTATTCGTCAAGTTAAATTCGACGGCTGTGTACGAGTCGTTAGTGACAAAATTTGAGCATGTGAGTATTGATGTAACTCCAGCTGTCAAAGTGCGACTGATAGACATCTCTCGCCACTATATGTGGGTGAAGTTGCGAAATGTCCCCTTCGAGGCTGACGAGGAGGACTTACGGAAGGTGTTTGCAGCTTATGGTACCGTGCATCTGGCAACCCAAGGCAAGTGGGCGGCAGGTGCGTACATGGGACGTCCGGAGGGTACATTCTCCCTCAAAATGACACTGAGGCACCCGATCCCGTCATACGTCGTGATGCCGGAGTTTAGGACCCAAATTCTAGTGGCGTATGCTGGGCAGCGACGGACATGCAGGTTGTGTGGGGAGTATGATCATATGGCGGCGACGTGTGGGAGGCAGTGGAGGGTGCCGGCGCAAACAGGTGGAGCACCAGTTACAGGTGTGGATGTCATTGAGGAGAATTCCAAAGGAAAACGAGGAGATGGCCGTCTGTGGAATGAAATTGTAGAAGAGTCTCTTGTGGTGCATGATGGGCGAGGCACGAGTTGTGTGGAGCCAAAAATGGCCACTTTGCCGGCGACGGGGGAGGAAGTGCTAATTCAGCAGGAGGTGCGAGTGCTGGAGGAGGAGCTCGACGAGGTATTGAAAACTACCTTCTTCGGGCAAGGATAATGGCTTGGTCCGTGAAATGGTGCCTGAGTTGAAAGGAGAGTGTGGCAGGACAGGCACGAGAAGGAAGGAGGACAACTGCAGGCACAGAGAGGAGTCACTGTGCTCTGTGCGACAGGTCACAGTAGAGGTTGATGTTCACTGCGAGGAATCTTCGGAAGACAGTATGGCGGTAGAGGGTGTCACGAGGAAGAGGGCGGCTGCATCAGACTCAGATGATGTCCTGACGCCCGCGCAGAGGTCTGGGATGAAGGATGTATATTCTCGTGACAGCCAGCATAAGAGGCATCGAAAAGGGGGGGGGGGTGGATGGTGACAAACCACATGTTGACCCTGGGGCAAGAGGCCCTGGGAAGGTTGAGAGGAGAAAGGGTTGGAAGCTTTAGAAAGGCCTTAAGTGCATGACTGTGAATGTGAATGGACTGTGTACTGGTGTGAAGAGGGAAAGCTTTCGTATGCTCTTACGTCGATACAGAGTGGACGTAGTCTTTCTACAGGAGCATAATTTCAGGGAGGGTAGAGTGCTCGAGGTGGAAGGGTATAAGGTGTTGACTCTGCCATCGGCACGTTTGAAAGGTGGTGTGGGTTTATTGATAAAGGAGGCGAGCCCGTTTGTGTTGCAAAGACGTGAAGGGGTGGGGGGGGAGGGTGTTGCGTGTGGATGGGTGGTGGATGGGGCAGAGGGTAACCTTTGTAAGTGAGTATGCACCAGCTGAAAATGATATGAAAGTAAAGAGGGATTTTGTGTGTGATGATCTAGTTTTTGCTTTCTGTGGTTTACCTGAAGTGGCCATCGTAGGTGGGGACTGGAATTGTGTGATCAGGAGAGCGGATGTGGAACCACGAGGGGCGGGGCATATGTTGACAGCATTACGCAATCTTTTGGTGGACGTTCAGTTGAGGGATGTGGTAGGTGGGGGAGCGTGGGAGGTGGAGCATACTTTCGTGAGGCGAGGTTACGCAGCTAGGTTAGACAGGTTGTATATATCTCATAAGGTATTGTCAAAGTCTGTCCGTACTATTGAACTAGCTTTTTCAGATCATAGGGCGGTTGTCGCTGAAGTAGAGTGGGATTCTCTAGCTAGTATCTCTAGGGGATATTGGAAATTAAATACGAGTCTGTTGGAAGATGAGGAGGGGTTGGGGAGTTTTATGGAGCTGTGGGAGAGATTAACTGAGGAGGTACAAGGTGTGGAGGACGTGGTGACGTGGTGGGATGGTGTGGCTAAGGACCGGATTCGGCATTATTATGTGAGGGAGGGGAAAAGGATTAATTCTTTAAAATTTGGGTTGCTTAATTATTTGGAGGACAGGTTACGGGGTTGTTATGTAAAAGGGGCAGTAGAGGGTGTCTATCCGATGGACAACATTATGATACTTAAAGAGCGGTTGCGGGAAATTCAGGACGAGCGGTTCCAAGCAGTGAGAGTAATGGCAGGGGTGGAGGAGGTGTTATGGGGAGATAGGCCATCCTCGTGTGTGTTGCGCAGACAAAAACAACGTCAGCAGGCAACAGCTATTCCATGTTTGGAGGTTCTTGAGTCGGTGGGAGGGTATAGGGCGGGTCAGGTTATCCACACTATGGATGGGATGGGGTTGTTTGCGGATAAGTGGTACGAAAAGTATTGGCGGGAGGAAGGGGTAGGATTAGGGGATTTAGAGAGGGTGTGTGGAAGTGTGCCATGTAGGTTAGGACAGTGATAGGGAAGCTTTGGGGGGGGGACATAACTGAGGGGGAAATATGGAGAGCTTTGAGTGCCATGCGAAAGGGCAAAGCACCGGGAATCGATGGACTGCCGGTGGAGTTTTATCAACAGCATTGGGAGTTAATAAAAGGTTTTTTGGTGAGGTTACTAAACTTGATGAAGGTAAGGGGAAGGTTGGGTGAAAGACAGGCAACAGCTGTAGTTGTTTTGGTACCGAAGGGTAAGGAACAGCGTTTGCTCAGGGACTATAGAACAATATCGTTGTTATGCGCGGATTATAAGTTATTTGCGAAAATTTTAGGAAATAGGATCAAGTGTGTTGTAGGGAGGGTTGTATCAGAAACCCAGTTTGGGTTGCCAGGTAGGTCTATGGGGGTGGGACATGGTCTTTAAGGGATTTCGTGGAAGGAAAAGGGGGGGGAAGGGGGGGTTTGGTTGCACTAGACTGGCAAGGAGCTTATGATAGGGTGGAGCGAGAGGCGTTGAGAGCTATCCTTAGGAAACAGGGCTATGGGGAAGAAATAGTGGGATGGGTAGAGGCGTTATATAGAGGGGCAATGGTGAGAGTACAGATTAATGGAAGATTAGGGGGGAGGATTGTAATGGGCAGAGGTCTTAGACAGGGGTGTCCTATGTCACAGCTTTTATTTGCATGCATACAGGACCCCTTTTATAGAATGGTGGAGCGCCATATGGGCGTTAGTGGAGGGGTTGGGGGGGTACTGGGGGCGTTTGGCCTGTTCTCATAGGGTATGTAGATGATACCACTGTATTGGTTAGGGAGGGGACGTCCATAAACGCCTTAGATGGAGTGGTCGACACGTTTGCATGTGCAACCGGTATGAGGGTAAATTCGGAAAAGTCCATGGTTATGGGGTTAGGAACTTGGGGGGAGAGGGTCGAGTGGGGTAGTGCAGCCGTAAAGAAGCGGGTGATGTCATTAAAAATTTGTGGTCTAATCTATGCAGATGATCTTGAGGTTGCACGTGTTAATAATTCGGTCAGGTTGGTAGAAAGGATTCTGGGTCGATTGGGAGCATTGCGGCCTTATCATTTGACCCTTGTGCAGCGTGCCATTGTAATTAACGTTTTATTGTATAGCAAAGTTTGGCATGTGGCTGCCGTGTTCCCTTTAACGGGGACGGCAATTGCAACTATACTTAGGAGGGTTTTTAAATTTTTGTGGGGTTCAGGTTGTGATTGGCTTGAAAGGGATGTAGTAATGTTACCTGTGCGTCAGGGGGGGTTGGGTTTAATGAACTTAAAGAGGAGGGTCAAATGTATCTTCATTAAAAGGGAGGTGATGAGGGAGGGTGTGAGTGGGGGGGGGTTGGTTAAGGTACACAATAAATTGAAACGCATGTTTTCTGGGACGAAGTTGAGGGAGTGTGAAACTATTTTGAGGGCAGTGGTGATGGTTAGGGATCTGGGTAAGGTAAAAATAAGTAGGCTGTGTAGGATGTCAGCGGAAAGGGTTGTGGCTCCGGTGGAGGGGATTTTCCCCATGTGTGACTGGGGATGTATATGGAGAAGGTTTGGTAGGTTAAGGTTACAACCCCGTGGACGTGAGGTGATGTATCGGTTTTTGCATGGGATTTTACCATCGGGAGTGGTCTTACGAGCTAGACGGGTGGTTGAGGGGGGGGGGAGTATGTGGAATATGTGGCGGGGAGGATTCTGCATTCCATGTAGTGTATTTTTGTGAGGGGTTGGGGAGCGTCAGGGGTTGGTTGAGCAGGGTGTTGCATAGGATAAGTGGTCAATACTTTTCTGTTCTGCGGGCATTGAGTCTTGATGTGGGGGGTATGGATGAAAGTATTATTAGGGCTGTGGGGTACATTATGGTAGATTATGTTTACATTATGTGGGGAATGAGGGGGAAAGGGGTAAGTGAGGTGAAGAGGAGGGTATTGGCTGTTACGGTTTATAAAACGTTGTGCCGTAATAGAGAACTTTATGGAAGAAGGTGGGAGCGGGCTTTCTCTGAGGGATATAGAGACCTTACATTAGAGGTTTTATTAAAATTGTAAATTAGGTGGGTGGGGCAGGGTAGGGATGGTATAATGTGTTATGTTGATGGGCTGTCAGGGGTGGAAACAGGGTCGCCTCCTGGTATGTAGCGGGTGAATGTGTATGAACTTGGGTGTATGATGTGTATTCATGGTTTTGTGACGAGTATACTCAATATATGTGTTTGATTTTGCAGTGGGACATTGTTCTATGTATGATATTGCAGCGCTGTATAGCCCTTGTGGATTAGCGCTTCTTTTTGATTGTAATAATAATATGTATGTTATTCATATGCATGTTTTAGATGCTTGTAGAGGTGTCAGTGTGTTGGATCCTTGTTTATTAATATATTCTGTGTTTGATGAACATATTGCTTTTACCTTATTCTCAATACATTACGTTAATTGTATTTAACGTATAAGGTGTCCTACTTTATAATTTACAAAGTGACAATATATGATATTATGGTGTGTTTTGTTAATCATATAACAATTGCATTTGGAATTAGTCGTTTATTGGTTATCATAGGTGTAGGGGTTTTCATGTATGGGTGAGGAGGGATATTTGTGTTATCTCAAGCTCATGTTTGTGTGGTTGTTAATGATTTATTCTGTGTAAGACCTGTTATTGTCTTTATCTATCTCTTGTATTGTATTGTTCTAAATAAAATATAAAAAAAAAATAAGATGCCTGTAAGATCAGCAAGATTCGGGATAAACCGTGCATAAAAATTTACAGAACCAAGAAAGCTTCGCATGAGCTTCTTGGTTCTGGGGAATTTAAATTCTAATAAAGCTTTGATCTTACTGGGGAGAGGCTGCAGAGAGTTATTAGAAAGTATTAGTCCAAGATATCTAATCTTGTTATACCCAAGGAAGCATTTCTTCGGCTTGGCAGTGAGGCCATGTGAGCGTAACCTACGTAAAACTGATGTTAATGTTTGGATATGTTCGCCCCACGTAGATGTCATTACGTAAATGTTATCAAAATAAACTGAAACATTTGGCATATTACCCAAGACCTTTCTCATCAGTCTCACGTAGGTAGCACAGGCAGTTACCAAACCGAAGGGCATAGTTCTATACTGCATCAGTCCTTGGTGTGTAGGAAAAGCGGTGTACTGCTTAGAAGAAGGATCTAACCTTACTTGATGATATGCCTGCGCAATATCAATCTCTGAAAAGAAGGAAGCGTCATAAAGTTTGTGTAGATCGCTATCTATTAAGGGCATAGGCTCAGCATCCCACCGAGTTATAGCATTAAGGCCTCTGAAGTCAATAGCAAGTCTATATGAATTATCCTCCTTCTTAACCATGACTACTGGTGAACAATATGAAGATACTGAAGGTTCAATGATCTTTAGTTTTAATAATTTGTCTACCTCTCGGTCAAATGCATCCCTAAGGTGAACTGGAACTGGGTATAATTTTCGTTTGATAGGATTGTCCGTCACTAAGTCAATCTTATGGACTACCGTGGAGGTAACACCTGGAATATCAGTAAAGACGTCTGAAAAGTTACTCACACATTGAAGTAGTTCATGTCTCTTATGGTCATCCAGAGATTCATTAATATTAATGTTGGTTGCGTCCGAGTGGTCAAGAGTCACCAAGTCATGTAGTTCTTCATCATAGTCTAAGTTAGAGGTGTCAATTACGCACACTTTACATTCTTCAGTTGTCTTATCAAGTTTGTGTGGAAAAACTAAGTCAAAGTTGTTAAGGCAGTTAACCGAATTTCTTCGGTAATATTTCTTAAGGATGTTGATATGATAAAGCTTAGGTTTCCCCTTGACTTCTATGAGGTAGTCAACTTTCCCACAAATTTTTAATACTTTATATGGACCTTTCCATGCTACTAATAATTTATTTGACTTGATAGGCAAAAGTACAAGAACTTCATTTCCTACTTTAAAACTTCTCTGACTTTTGGAATCAAAATAGGTTTTGTACTGGTCCATTGACAAGCTTAGGTTTTTCGAAACTATGTCAGAGGTCTCCTCAAGTTTGGATCTAAGGTCAAGGAGAAACTGGTAAGAAGACTGAACCTCAGCATTTACCTCCTCATTAGTCCATAAGTCATGAAGGATGGACAATGGGCCTCTGGCCTGTCTACCATAGAGAAGTTCAAAAGGTGAAAACCCCAAAGAGTCACTGGGAACTTCCCTCATGGCAAACAAAGCACAGGGTAGGTAACGATGCCACTCCTTAAGTTTAAGGGAGCAAAGTTTCAATAAAATGGACTTGAGAATCGAATGCTGGCGCTCAATCCTCCCATTACAGCTGGGATGATAGGGTGTGGTGAAGAGAGGCTTCACTCCCAGAAGTTGGTATAGATGTTGCATTAAGTCAGATGTGAATTGTGTCCCACGGTCAGACAAAATTTCTCTAGGGATGCCCACTCTGGAGAAGATGGACAAAAGGAGTTCAGCCACCTCTGTAGTAGTTATAGTCTTTAAGGGTATGGCTTCAGGGAAACTCGAAGCATAATCAACTAATGTTAATATATATCTATGTCCCCCAGATGAAAGTGGAGATAAAGGACCAACGATATCAATAGCTACTCTTTCAAACGGTACCATGAAGATAGGCATTTTGACCATAGGTACTCGCCTGGTACCTCGGGAGGATGACAGTTGGCAAACTTTACACGATCTACAATAGGTAGTGACATCTGAGGACATTTTTGGCCAAAAATAGGTTTCCCTAATTTTATTTAAAGTTTTTTTTTTTTATATTTTATTTAAAAACTGCATATACATAATACATTGTATTACTTACAAAACAAACCACAGTGAAAATAAATAAAAAGTACATACAGTGAACTTCATACCTCTCCGAACATGAAATTAAACACCAACATTACCAAATAGTCAATAAACCAACCACATCCACTGTAACTTTATAGAAGTACTTAGTATTGATGACAATACATACATACACATACATATATTTACTCATATATATATATATACATATATATATATACACATACACACACACACATATACATATATGTTAATTAAATTAATATACAACTCAGATCGGTATACAGAACAAATACATATAGTTTACTTCCATGTCACAAGTACTTGGCTAAACAGGAGCACCATACCTAACACATACACCAGAATATTGAAAACCCAACCTTCCACATCCTTACAATACAGAATTTTATAAACAGAGCAAATACAATAATGATTATAGTATAAAATTAAAAACCATACTAGGTATTACAAAACCTCTAGTACACAATCCCGGTACATTTTAAGAACACCATAGATCAAGGCCATATTACAACCATATACATAACCCCACAACCATATACATAACCTATAAACCCTCCTTTTATAATAATCATTATTACCAGTGCAGACACAGCTGACACTTCTACCCCCCCTCTCCCCGTTTGTACAGTCCCCGTTCTAAATAACATACATTGAATTATCCTAATGAAAGGTCATACCCTGACCTCATCAAACCTAAAAGTTGGTAGTGCATGAACAAGACAAAGACACAAAATTCACAGACTAAAACAGATATGAAACATTACATTCCTAGACACATACACTGTAATAAGTAGCAGTATATACACCACCAATATGATATCAAATATTAATGTTAACCATGAATTACAAACATTCAAAACATTTGCATATAGTGTAGTTCACACTCAAAATACAAGATAATACACCACATGCCATAGTAGCGGTACAATACTAGGCTATGTAAATAATTTAAAGAACCCGAGACTTAAATAAAACCAGAGTAGTTATAAGACTAAGGCTGCTGTAATGTGCCAGTCCCAAAAGAACTGACACGTATCTCAGAAAAATTTTGTGTTGATACCAACGTGTCAATCTAATTACTTAAAAACGAGATCCTAAGGGCTCGGTATCCTGGCTTTCAAGGAAATTTTAAACCCAGTGAACATAACCATCAGGCTTAGAAAAGTAACCCTGGAAACCACACTTATATCTCACTATGACAAACATTCTCTTGAAACATGGCTTACCATCCATACCTAATTCTCACTACCTTCCTCTTACACACATCAGTTCCAGATAAACCAAAAAACAACCCCCCCCCTTTACATCCCCCCATAAGGAGACCACTCCTTTGTCCATCCTCAGGGACCCCGCCCAAGGGAACCCACAGTGAGATTCCTATAACCTTCCGGGAAACTTTTTTCCCAAGACGCCCCATAAACCAACTTATTCCTACACTTCGTCCTATAGAATCTGGCCGCCAACGCTTTTATCCTCATATCACCCCTTAATCCCCTCATTCCCCATGAAATGTCCAGATAATCCACTATGATATACATTATAGCCCTTCCTACATCCCTAGACACTCCCCCTACATCCAGTAGTAAAGCCCTTAAAAGCGACAAACGACCCCCCCCCAACAGTCTGATAACCCCACCCATCCATGATCTCACCCCCTCCAAGGAGGTACAAAAAAAAACCACATGAAACGCCGTTTCAACATCACCACAAAACTGACAAAAAGCCTCTTCCACAAAACCCATACTACGTAACACCTCCTTGGAAGCCAGAATCCCCATGATAAACCTATATACTAATTCTCTTACTCTAGCCGGTATCCGCAGCTTACTAAAATCTTTCCAAATAACCCCCCAATCATACGTTGGATACACGGCTACCCCTTGCATAATTCCTTGACCTTTCACTACCCTCACCAACCGTTTCACTTTGATTTTATCCACCTGTTGCACTGTCAATAAAAATCTCAACATATCTTCACAAACCCTCAATTCCTTCCCACTCCACCATTTACGTGCCTCCTCCATAACTCTTCCTACTTTGACGCCCCTCACACCCCCTTCCCTCATATACCTCCCCTTGATATATACAGCCATGACTCTCAGTCCTAAAGTCAACAAACCTAAACCCCCTCTCCGCACATCCGTCATAACTACCTCCTTACTTAACCATGCCCTCCCAAATCCCCACACAAACTTCAGCACCCTCCTCTGCATTTCCACAATATCTCGTACCTCTAAGGGAAAAACCTCTGCCACCCCCCATACCTTGCTATAGACAAGTGAATTTACCACCACTACCCTCTGATGTAAAGCTAAGTCCCTCGCACTTAAACCTCCTAGTCTACTTAAAACCTTACCCTTGACAGACTCCGAATTTACCCTTCTGCATGCCTGCACTTCCGCCAAATACCATATCCCACATACCTTGATTCTGTCAACCACTGTCCATCCTAACCCTATCCCCAAGCCCCCCCCTATCCAATTACCGACCTCTAGTAACCTTGATTTCACCGTATTAACTCTCATTCCGGTATTCATACCAAACATCTGAATCACTCTTCCCACCCTCCTTAACTCCTCCTTACCCCTTAGCATAACAGTAGTATCATCCACATACCCAACGATGCCCCCTTTGCACCCCCCTTCCATCTCCTGATTGTTCATTACCCTCTCAACAGACTCATAAAAAGGATTCTGCACACACGCAAAGAGCAGCTGTGACATCGGACAGCCCTGTCTCAAACCTCTCTCCATTGGTACACTTTCACCCAACCTCCCATTGACCTGTACCCTCACCTCTGCCCCATCATACAGGGTGTTCACCCACCTCACTACCCCCTCCCGAAAACCCAACCTCTCTAAGCAAACCCCTAAGAAATCTCTGTCCACGCAATCATAAGCATTCACCCAATCTAAACCTAGTATTCCCCCTCCCGAACATCTCTCTAGAAAATCCCTAATCACACCATGTCCATCCCTCATCCTTCTTCCCGGAATTCCCAACTGTCCCCTATGTAACACTAAACCCAACACTTTCCTCATTCTGTTGCCCAAAACCTTAGCAAAAATCTTGTAATCCGAGCACATTAACGTAATCGCACGATAATCATTCAAAACTCGGCATTCCTTCTTTTTGGGCACTAAAACCGTGACACCCGTTCTTTGTGATTTCCCCATCCTCCCACTATTTAACATACAATTCAAAACCCCCACCAAACAATGCCTTACACTCCCCCAATGATACCTATAAAAATCGTTTGGTAGTCCGTCTATGCCTGGGGTTTTACCCTGGCACATCCCAAAAACTGCCTCCTCCACCTCCTCTACAGTAATACTACCCTCGATTCTGTTACTGTCCTGCTCACTTAATACTCTATTAAACCCTTCATCCCCAAACCGTCCCTCACCCACTCCCCTGCCATCCCTCCTCCACTTTTCCCTAAACCAAAAATCTGCATACAAACTAATATTTTCCGTGGTGGATAGGCCTTGACCCTCCTCAAAGCCACCCCCCCCTGTACCTACCTCAATATACGCCAAGGTGGTCTTCGCCTGCCGTTCCTTAAACCTCCTTAATACAAAACCCGATGGCCTATCTCCCCTTAAGACATCCTCCAACCCTGCCCTAACTCGAATTGCCTCAAATTTTTCATTGTGAATTTCCGCCAACCTATTTCGCAAACGTTCCATGTCCTCACTCCGCCCCACACGTTCCTCTGCATAACAGTCATTTAACTGACCCTCAAGATAATTTTGTAGGCCATAGCTCCACCTAGCCATCTCCTTACCCCGTACTTTAAAAAATTTCCCTATTTCAACTTTAGCCCTCATTTCCCACCAATCCAGCAAATCCATTTCCATATTCCTAGTCTCCCACAAGGATTTCCACCAATCTTCAAACCCCGTAGGTTCATCCTTTTCCCTAAGTAGCCTCACATTTAATTTCCAATATCCTGCATAAACCCTCACTATGCCATCTACCCTCAAATCTGCTATAACAGCACGATGATCAGAAAAACCCACATCGATAGTCCTCACCCTCTCCACACCTATGCCCTGCCTAACATAAATCCTATCTAACCTTGCCTCATATCCCCTACGAATAAAAGTGTGCTCCACTCCATATCCCCTACTTCCCACCACATCTACTGCTCCAACATCTCGCAAAACATCCCGCAGGACCCCCAAAACACAACCCGCCCCCCTCGGAACCACATCACCCTTCCTAATGACACAATTCCAATCCCCACCAATCACCGTAAAAGCAGGTAAACCTCTCAAGTGATATACCAGAACCTCGCGTACAAAATCCACCTTCACTCTAGTGTTACTAGTTGCTGGCATGTACACACCTACAAAACTAACCCTCCTGGCTCCCCAAAACCCATCCACCCTGACCACCCTCCCGCCCCCCCCCTCCTCCCAACCCAGGATACGCAAAGGACTGGTCTCCTTTACCGCCACAGCCACACCTCCTTTCAACCTCAAAGCATCACATGTAAACAACCTATAACCTTTCAACAACAGCTCACATCCTAACCTATGGTTATGTTCCTGCAAAAAACAGACATCAATGCTAAATCTCCTCAAAACCCACTCTAACCATACCCTCTTGACCTCGTTTTTAAGACCGTTTACATTGAAAGTTACACACCTGAATTTTACAAGAAAGGCGGCTTACCCCTGTGCCGCTGAGGCTTACTTGATCCTCCTTTCATAGGTCTCGGTTCTTCTCTATCAATCCCTCGTTCCTGCCCTCCAACCCCTCCCTGTCCCTTCCCACCTAGCTTCCTATTGCCCCCCCCTCCTCCCTGACTTGCCTTTGCAACCACAGCTGCCCACATCTTCTTCCCAGGCCTCTGCGCTGGTGTGAGGACCTCGTCCATGTCTGATGCCCCCGCTGATCTCTTGCGGGAGCTACCCTCTACATACATTTCTTCTTCAACCACATCTTCTTGATGGACCTCCACCACCACCTTGCTCTCCTTTCGAACCTCACTCAAATCTTCCTTACCCTGCTTCTGTTCATCCATCACCTTGTCATCACCTGACCTCACATCACTTTCCACACCAAGCACCGACTCTTCCAAAAAATCCTTCAGCACAGCCTCCAAAATCCCGTCCTGAGCTGACTCTGCATTATCTAACGGCCTGTCTGACGTCGATATTCCCTCCCCTCCCGTTTCCACTGGTAGTGTAACACACGTCTCCAAAACCACCTCTGCCCTGTCGACCTCCTCACTCCATAGGCCTGTACCCCGTCTTTCCACTTCATCCGTCATAACAGCCGTGGCTTCTAATGGCGTATCCACAGCAGCTGTCTCCTGACGCCTAGGCTCCTGTCTCCTGGGGCATTGTGCCACCATGTGCTCATAAGAGTCACATAAACGGCACGTCTTCCTCTGCCCCGCATAGTGAACAAAAACCTGTGTTCTATGGTTACGCAATGTAACATATGATGGTATCGGTCTCCTCAGGGTCATTTTCAGTGTGCATGATCCTTCCGGCATCCCCTCATAAGGGCCGTCCCTCCACATTCCCATGCTCGTCGAGTGTACAGTTCCATAACCACTGAACACATCTTGGATGCTGTATGCTGTTGCCTCAAAAGGTACATTCCTTACCTTCACCCAAGTAAAATACTTAGACACATCATGCAAGCATACTTCCACTGCCGAATTTATACTCATCCGTCGTTCTTGAAATTCATCTACGATGGTAGAGTAGAAGTCAGCCCTCATGAACTTCACGAAGACCCTTGACATTCCATTCAGTGCCACACCATACAGCTCTTCGTTGGGGATGCCATAACAGTCCCTGATAATGCTTGGCAGGAGAACGTTCATCGTGTCGTTGCTTAAAGTTCCTCTAACCAGCTGAATGCAGACAGTATTAATGCGCCGGTACAGTCGGTCCGCCATCTTGGCGCTAATATTATGTTTTCCTCACCAGGTGGCGTGCAAGAGAACCAGTAGAAGCGTCCTCTCTCCCCGCAGGTCGAGAGACGAATGTGTTTAAAGTTTTACGATGCGAGAAATGTCCGGCCACTGGCAGGTCATGAGCCATTTTAAGAACAGCCTCTCTGCATTGACTTGGAACAACTAAGATGGAATAGTCTATCTCATCTGAATTTAATTTGAATGCTGACTTGTACAAGATACCTTTTATATATTCAAATTTATATGAAAACAAGCAGCCGGCAATCAAACTATCACTTTAGGGGTGGGGGAGAAAAGGCGGGAAAAACGGGAGCGTGACTTACCCTACCTTAACTAGTAGCCGGCAATGAAACTATCGTTACTATATTGCTATTTCTATGTATTGAACTTTTCCCTCACAGGGTAAAGAAATACTCACGTAGGCTGGAAGTACGTATATTACGAATAATGTGGGAAGCGCCAAACGGCCGTGTCCTGCCTCCTTGCTCTCTCTAGTAAGACTAACTAACCCCAGTACCCATATGTGAGGGGGTGTTTGAAATACTGCTGTGGTCAGCACAATATGAATACAGACAGTGACTCACGCAGAGACGGTTGGTAGTGAGTCATCTACTGGTACACTGGTTACTGGTACCTGGTACTACTACTGAGAGCAGGAGCCTGGCGGGCTGGTAAGATAGCAGGAGCCTGGCGGGCTGGTAAGATAGCAGGAGCCTGGGTGGCTGGTAAGCCAGCAGCCTGGCGGGCTGGTAAGATAGCAGGAGCCTGGCTGGCGGGTAAGCCAGCAGCCTGGCGGGCTGGTAAGATAGCAGGAGCCTGGCTGGCTGGTAAGCCAGGAGCATGGCGGTCTGGTAAGACAGCAGGAGCCTGGCTGGCGGGTAAGCCAGCAGCCTGGCGGGCTGGTAAGATACCATGAGCCTGGCTGGGTGGTAAGCCAGCAGCCTCGTGGGCTGGTAAGATAGCCGGAGCCTGGCTGGCGGGTAAGCCAGCAGCCTGGCGGGCTGGTAAGATAGCAGGAGCCTGGCTGGCTGGTAAGCCAGCAGCCTGACGGGCTGGTAAGATAGCAGGAGCCTGGCTGGCTGGTAAGATAGCAGGAGCCTGGCGGACTGGTAAGACAGCAGGAGCCTGGCTGGCGGGTAAGCCAGCAGCCTGGCGGACTGGTAAGATAGCAGGAGCCTGGCTGGCTGGTAAGCCAGCAGCCTGGCGGGCTGGTAAGATAGCAGGAGTCTGGCGGGATGGTAAGATAGCAGGAGCCTGGCGGGCTGGTAAGATAGCAGGAGCCTGGCTGGCTGATAAGATAGCAGGAGCCTGGCGGGCTGGTAAGATAGCAGGAGCCTGGCTGGCTGGTAAGCCAGCAGCCTGGCAGGCTGGTAAGATAGCAGGAGCCTGGCTGGCGGGTAAGCCAGCAGGAGCCTGGCGGGCTGGTAAGATAGCAGGAGCCTGGCAGGCTGGTAAGATAGCAGGAGCCTGGGTGGCTGGTAAGCCAGCAGCCCGGCGGGCTGGTAAGATAGCAGGAGCCTGGCTGGCGGGTAAGCCAGCAGGAGCCTGGTTGGCTGGTAAGATAGCAGGAGCCTGGGTGGCTGGTAAGATAGCAGGAGCCTGGCGGGCTGGTAAGATAGCAGGAGCCTGGCTGGCTGGTAAGCCAGCAGCCTGGCGGGCTGGTAAAATAGCAGGAGCCTGGCTGGCTAGAAAGCCAGCAGCCTGGCGGGCTGGTAAGATAGCCGGAGCCTGGCTGGCGGGTAAGCCAGCAGCCTGGCGGGCTGGTAAGATAGGAGCCTGGCTGGCTGGTAAGCCAGCAGCCTGGCGGGCTGGTAAGATAGCAGGAGCCTGGCGGGCTGGTAAGATAGCAGGAGTCTGGCGGGATGGTAAGATAGCAGGAGCCTGGCGGGCTGGTAAGATAGCAGCAGCCTGGCTGGCTGGTAAGATAGCAGGAGCCTGACTGGCTGGTAAGATAGCAGGAGCCTGGCGGGCTGGTAAGATAGCAGGAGCCTGGGTGGCTGGTAAGCGAGCAGCCTGGCGGGCTGGTAAGATAGCAGGAGCCTGGCTGGCGGGTAAGCCAGCAGCCTGGCGGGCTGGTAAGATAGCCGGAGCCTGGCTGGCGGGTAAGCCAGCAGCCTGATGGGCTGGTAAGATAGCAGGAGCCTGGGTGGCTGGTAAGCCAGCAGCCTGGCGGGCTGGTAAGATAGCAGGAGCCTGGCTGGCGGGTAAGCCAGCAGCCTGGCGGGCTGGTAAGATAGCAGGAGCCTGGCGGGCGAGTAAGCCAGCAGGAGCATGGCGAGCTGGTAAGCCAGCAGGAGCTTGGCGGGCTGGTAAGACAGCAGCAGCCTGGCGGGCTGGTAAGACAGCACAAGCCTGGCGGGCTGGTAAGATAGCAGAAGTCTGGCGGGATGGTAAGATGGCAGGAGCCTGGCGGGCTGGTAAGATAGCAGGAGCCTGGCTGGCTGGTAAAATAGCAGGAGCCTGGCTGGCTGGTAAGATAGCAGGAGCCTGGCTGGCGGGTAAGCCAGCAGGAGCCTGGCGGGGTGGTAAGATCGCAGGAGCCTGGCGGACTGGTAAGATAGCAGGAGCCTGACTGGCGGGTAAGCCAGCAGAAGCCTGGCGGGCTGGTAAAACAGCAGGAGCCTGGCTGCCTGGTAAGATAGCAGGAGCCTGGCTGGCTGGTAAGATAGCAGGAGCCTGGCTGGCTGGTAAGATAGCATTAGCCTGACTGGCGGGTAAGATAGCAGGAGCCTGGCTCGCTGGTAAGATAGCAGGAGCCTGACTGGCTGGTAAGATAGCAGGAGCCTGGCTGGCTGGTAAGATAGCAGCAGCCTGACTGGCGGGTAAGATAGCAGCAGCCTGGCGGGCTGGTAAGATAGCAGGAGCCTGGCTGGCTGGTAAGATAGCAGGAGCCTGGCTGGCGGGTAAGATAGCAGCAGCCTGGCTGGCTGGTAAGATAGCAGCAGCCTGACTGGCAGGGTAAGATAGCAGGAGCCTGGCTGGCTGGTAAGATAGCAGCAGCCTGGCGGGCTGGTAAGATAGCAGGAGCCTGGGTGGCTGGTAAGATAGCAGGAGCCTGACTGGCGGGTAAGATAGCAGCAGCCTGGCGGGCTGGTAAGATAGCAGGAGCCAGGCTGGCTGGTAAGATAGCAGGAGCCTGGCTGGCTGGTAAGATAGCAGGAGCCTGACTGTCGGGTAAGATAGCAGGAGCCTGGCTGGCTGGTAAGATAGCAGGAGCCTGGCTGGCTGGTAAAATAGCAGGAGCCTGGCTGGCGGGTAAGATAGCAGCAGCCTGGCGGGCTGGTAAGATAGCAGGAGCCTGGCTGCCTGGTAAGATAGCAGGAGCCTGGCTGGCTGGTAAAATAGCAGGAGCCTGACTGGCGGGTAAGATAGCAGGAGCCTGGCTGGCTGGTAAAATAGCAGGAGCCTGACTGGCGGGTAAGATAGCAGGAACCTGGCTGGCTGGTAAAATAGCAGGAGCCTGACTGGCGGGTAAGATAGCAGGAGCCTGGCTGGCTGGTAAAATAGCAGGAGCCTGGCTGGCTGGTAAGCCAGGAAGAGCCTGGCAGGCCGGTAACCCAGCCTGACTCTCGACATGTCAAACTCCCCCGTCTAGGCCTCTTGATTCGAGGAACCGGAGCCACTCCTTCGCATCAAACCGATTTTCTCCCTCTCCTGTACGGGCTTAGCACTTTCCGATAATAATAATAATAAATAATATTGAAAATTGTTTCGTTATTAAATAAAGCCTAGTAATAAAGTTAGGAGACTGCACAATAATATTATAAGCAGCTCATATCAAATATAATTGACTTAATAATTTCTGAAACTGTATACTGATTATGCCAAGTCTGAGAGTAATGTGTGGTCCATTGTTCTTTCTCCACACTTGTCTCCAGTTACACGCTCTCTCACACACGCGCACACACACACACACACACACACACACACACACACACACACACACACACACACACACACACACACACACACACACACACACACACACACACACACAGGAACAAGGGACCACAATTGGAAGCTGAAAACAAAGATGAGTCATAGGGATGTTAGGAAGCATTTCTTTAGTCTTAGAGTTGTCAGGAACTGGAATAATCTGGAGAGTGAAGTAGTGGAAACAAGTTCCATAAATAGCTTTAAGAAGAGGTATGACAAAGATCATGGAGCAGGTAGAGAGTGAATTACTATCGACCAGTGAAGAGGTGGGGCCAGGAGCTAAGACTCGACCCCTGCAACCACATATAGGTGAGTACACACACACACACACACACACACACACACACACACACACACACACACACACACACACACACACACACACACACACACACACACACACACACACACACACACACACACACACACACACACATACACACACATACACACACACACACACACACACACACACACACACACACACACACACACACACACACACACACACACACACACACACACACACACACACACACACACACACACACACACACACACACACACACACACACACACACACATACACACACATACACACACACACACACACACACACACACACACACACACACACACACACACACACACACACACACACACACACACACACACACACACGCGCACGCGCGCGCACTAAACTTACTACATAAGGCATGCACAAGTAGGTTATCTTCAGCAGCATATACAAGGTTGTCAAATGTAAGAACATTATGTAGGAATCTCAACAAGACATCCTTCAGGACTTAGGATTATGCAACACCAGCAGGGAGCCCACACAACATAGATCCTCCACACTACCCTGCCCACACTGGGGGTATTATAACCATGTAACTGTCATGTAGAATAATTTAGCCACACACTGTGAGTGTTCCCAGCATGTAACTGTCATATAGAATAGTGTTACCACACACACTGTGAGTGTTCCCAGCATGTAACTGTCATATAGAATAGTGTTACCACACACACTGTGAGTGTTCCCAACATGTAACTGTCATATAGAATGTTATCACACACACTGTGAGTGTTCCCAGCATGTAACTGTCATATAGAATGTTACCACACACACTGTGAGTGTTCCCAACATGTAACTGTCATATAGAATGTTACCACACACACTGTGAGTGTTCCCAGCATGTAACTCATATAGAATGTTACCACACACACTGTGAGTGTTCCCAGCATGTAACTGTCATATAGAATGTTACCACACACACTGTGAGTGTTCCCAACATGTAACTGTCATATAGAATGTTACCACACACACTGTGAGTGTTCCCAGCATGTAACTGTCATATAGAATAGTGTTACCACACACACTGTGAGTGTTCCCAGCATGTAACTGTCATATAGAATGTTACCACACACACTGTGAGTGTTCCCAACATGCAACTGTCATATAGAATGTTACCACACACACTGTGAGTGTTCCCAACATGCAACTGTCATATAGAATGTTACCACACACACTGTGAGTGTTCCCAGCATGTAACTGTCATATAGAATGTTACCACACACACTGTGAGTGTTCCCAACATGTAACTGTCATATAGAATGTTACCACACACACTGTGAGTGTTCCCAGCATGTAACTCATATAGAATGTTACCACACACACTGTGAGTGTTCCCAACACGTAACTGTCATATAGAATGTTACCACACACACTGTGAGTGTTCCCAACACGTAACTGTCATATAGAATGTTACCACACACACTGAGTGTTCCCAGCATGTAACTGTCATATAGAATGTTACCCCACACACTGTGAGTGTTCCCAACACGTAACTGTCATATAGAATGTTACCACACACACTGTGAGTGTTCCCAACACGTAACTGTCATATAGAATGTTACCACACACACTGTGAGTGTTCCCAACACGTAACTGTCATATAGAATGTTACCACACACACTGAGTGTTCCCAGCATGTAACTGTCATATAGAATGTTACCCCACACACTGTGAGTGTTCCCAACATGTAACCGTCATCAAGAATAGTGTTACCACACTGTGAGTGTTCCCAGCATGTAACTCCTGAAAAAATAGACGCAAACGGGTTGATCCGAGGAAGAGAAGGGTAGCACCAGTCCATAGTATCAATAACTCTTCACGAACACAAGGCATCCTATTTGAATATCACATATAATAATATGTGAGCCAGTAAATACATATGCGATACAAAATGTTTCCATGTATTGTCAGTTCTCTTATAACATATATATATATATATATATATATATATATATATATATATATATATATATATACATATAATACATTTTTCATGATTAAAAAATTACATTTATAATTTAACAACGGATGGAAAGACTTTCTTAGGAATTGCTATTGAATTATATATGTACTTTTTTAATAGCATTACGGTCAGACGGGTCATCACAAAGACCTGTACCAGGACCCTTGGTCCTGGTCATTCATCGCATCGTAGTGAAGGCTTGATCCTCCGTCCACTATGATCAATCAGGCTGTTGGTAATCCCGCCGGTTTTTATGAAGCTTCTTTTATACAGTGCGATTAATTTTTTGTAAATGCGATTGAAAAGTACACCCAGAACCTAATAACACGTAGAAAGAACTGCATAGCACATGCTCTTCAAATTTAAATCCACTTTTTCTATCTTTAAAAAAAAATCTCATCATATAGAGGAGTTTTATAAAAGCTTATTACAAATGATAAAGAAAATCGCAAATAGTAAATAAAACAAATATTAAAGGAGACAGGATGTAAACAGTAATAAAAAGATGTTGTGGTACTTACTTAATGTTTTCACACGTGTTAGGCTTGACAGCATGATAACAGGGTACACAGAAGAGAATGATTAAGTAAATGCTTAAATGGGGGAAACAACCAATAAGGAAACAAGGTAGAAGAGATACAGTGTTGACAGCAAGGAGATGAGGAATGAGAAAAGACGTGGGTAATGGAATAAGAGAATGAACGCTTATATGATAATTGTAAGAGGCAAGAGTGTTCTGTTGTGTGTGTTGAGGCACGCTGCTCCTCGCACCACCCTTGAATACCTTCCATCCCTCCACAGGCGCTGTATAATCATACGGGTTTAGCGCTTCTCCCTTAATTATAATAATAATAAACCTCACACCACCTCTGATACACTTGCTAGAAACACTCTTCTTAAACAGAAGGAATAAAGTCACAATACCGTGTCTGGAACAGTTCACCAGAAACCCATACCGATTTGAGGAGGAACCTTATAACAGTGGAAAAAATGGTGATTTCTGCAAGTTGTGGAAGACATGTGCAGGTCAGGGCATTTACTAGACGAAACGTTTCTTCTAATAATTGTCTAATAAAATGAGGAGAGGTTACATATAGGTACAGACGAAGGAGTTTGGGGTGAGAGATATAATAGGAAGTGTAAGATATACACAGTGAAAACCTGGGGCGTCATGAGAGCAAAAAGAACAACCTTGGCCCAAGATTCTTCAACCTACTACCAATAGATGTCAGAAATGTTGCCGAAACAAATGTAAAAGTTTTCAGGCAATTGAATCAGCCTCCGCCAAATTCCAGATTAACTAGACTGCAATGGTTAGGTGGGCGAGCGGGCTGCCAACAACAATAGCCTAGTTGAAGTCAATCACTAAGGAAACTTAGCCGGCCTACGAGGGAAGAAAACCTCTCGAAATCGGTCCCAGGCAAGGAAGGAGCAGTAACATTTTTGAGAGATAGACGGAAGAATGATGACTAGCGTGTGCTATAAAGAAGAGGGGAGAATAAGA
>NC_091322.1:16522436-16524936 GCF_038502225.1 Cherax quadricarinatus
TTGCCCTTAGACAGGACATCCCACTGCCTCCAACCGTCTCCTCGCTGCTGCATTTACAACCCAAGCTTCACACCCATATAAGAGTGTTGGTACCACTATACTTTCATACATTCCCTTCTTTGCCTCCATTGATAACGTTTTTTGTCTCCACATATACCTCAACGCACCACTCACCTTTTTTCCTCATCAATTCTATGGTTAACCTCATCCTTCATAAATCCATCCGCTGACACATCAACTCCCAAATATCTGAAAACATTCACTTCTTCCATACTCCCTCTCTCCAATGTGATATTAAATTTTTCTTTATCAAAATCAAAGAATAACTGTGTCAATTCCTATTTTGTATTTGATTCCCCATAATTTAATCCCACCCCTCTCCCGAACACCCTAGCATTTACTTCTTTTACAACCCCATCTATAAATATATTAAACAACTATGGTGACATTACTTTTACCGGGAAGTAGTCTCCCTCTCTTCTACACACCCTAACCTGAGCCTCACTATTCTCATAAAAACTTTACAGCATTTAGTAACTTACTACCTGTTCCATACACTTGCAACATCTGCCACATTTCTCCCCTATCCACTCTATCATATGCCTTTTCTTAATCCATAAATGCAATGTAAACTTCCCTACCATTATTTAAGTACTGTTCACATATATCCTTCTATGTAAGCTCTTGATCTACACATCCCCTACCCACTCTAAAGCCTCCTTGCACATCTGCAATCCTACTCTCTGTCTTACCTCTAATTCTTTCAATAATAACCCTACCATTCACTTTTCCTGGTATACTCAGTAAACTTATTCCCCTATAATTCTTACAGTCTCTTTTGTCCCCCTTCCCTTTACATAAAGGAACTATGCATGCTGTCTGCCAATCCCTAGGTACCTTCCCCTCTTTCATACATATATTAAACAAAAATACCAGCCACTCCAACACTATATCCCCCCCTGCTCTTAACATTTCTGTCATGATCCCGTCAGTTCCTGCTGCTTTACCCCCTTTCATTCTACATAATGCCTCACGCACCTCCCCCACACTCACATCCTACTCCTGTTCACTCCTAAAAGATGTTATACGTCCCTGGCCAGTGCGTGAAATGACCGCCTCCCTTATCGACATTTTAAAAGTTCCTCAAAATATTCCCGCCATCTTCCCAATACCTCCAGCTCTCCATCTACTAACTCCCCTACTCTGTTTTTAACTGACAAATCCATTCGTTCCTTAGGCTTTCTTAACTTGTTTATCTCACTCCAATATATATATATATATATATATATATATATATATATATATATATATATATATATATATATATATATATATATATATTTATTATCACACTGGCCGATTCCCACCAAGGCAGGGTGGCCCGAAAAAGAAAAACTTTCACCATCATTCACTCCATCACTGTCTTGCCAGAAGGGTGCTTTACACTACAGTTTTTAAACTGCAACATTAACACCCCTCCTTCAGAGTGCAGGCACTGTATATATATATATATATATATATATATATATATATGTGTGTGTGTGTGTGTGTGTGTGTGTGTGTGTGTGTGTGTGTGTGTGTGTGTGTGTGTGTGTGTGTGTGTGTGTGTGTGTGTGTGTGTGTGTGTATGTGTGTGTGTGTGTCGTGCCGAATATGTAAAACTGGTCAATTAGCAAGAACTCATTTAAAATTAAGTTCTTTCTAAAATTTTCTCTTATATGTTTAAAGATATATTTTTTTTTCATTAATGTTGATGTAAAAATTTATAATTTTGCACCAAAAGAAACTTAGAAAACTTACCTAACCTTATTATAACAAGCGAAATTTATTTTAGCCTAACCCAACTAAATATATTTTAGATTTGTTTAAAATAATTTAATACTAAACAAACACTGAAATACAATTTTTTCGTTAGGTTCAGAATGATTTTGGCGAAATTATTGCATACACAAATTTTCACCTGTCCTATATGGCAAGATGAACGTTGCTATTTAAGCCAAGATAGCAAGTTCTGCCTATTCGGCACGACACACATATATATATATATATATATATATATATATATATATATATATATATATATATATATATATATATATATATATATATATATATATATATATATATATATATATATATATATATATATATATATATATATATATATATATATATATATATATTATATATATATATGTATATATATATATATATATATATATTATATATATATATGTATATATATATATAATATATTATATATATGATATATATATATGTATTATATATATATTATATATATATATATATATTGTATATATATTATATATATATTACCTGGAGTTTACCTGGAGAGAGTTCCGGGGGTCAACGCCCCCGCGGCCCGGTCTGTGACCAGGCCTCCTAGTGGATCAGAGCCTGATCAACCAGGCTGTTGCTGCTGGCTGCACGCAAACCAACGTACGAGCCACAGCCCGGCTGATTAGGAACCGACTTTAGG
>NC_091322.1:16529936-16627436 GCF_038502225.1 Cherax quadricarinatus
ATTCTAATTTAAACGCTGATCTTCAGGAATGTAACCTCTCCGTTTATATATATATATATATATATATATATATATATATATATATATATATATATATATATATATATATATATATATATGTCGTGCCGAATAGGCAGAATTTGCTATCTTGGCTTAAATAGCAACGCTCATCTTGCCATATAGGACAAGTGAAAATTTGTATATGCAATAATTTCGCAAAAATCATTCTGAACCTAACGAAAAAAATATATTTCACTGTGTTTGTTTAGTATTAAATTATTGTAAACAAATTTAAAATATATTTAGTTGGGTTAGGCTAAAATAAATTGTTCTTGTTATAATAAGGTTAGGTAAGTTTTCTAAGATGCTTTTGGTGCAAAATTAAATTTTTTTAAATTAACATTAATGAAAAAAAATATATCTTTAAAGGTATAAGAGAAAATTTTAGAAAGGACTTAATTTTAAATGAGTTCTTGCTAATTGACCAGTTTTACATATTCGGCACGACATATATTTATATATATATATATATATATATATATATATATATATACACGCATATATTTCTATGGGAAAGTGGAGCAGAATTCTTCCTCCGTAAGCCATGCGTGTCGTAAGAGGCGACTAAAATGCCGGGAGCAAGGGGCTGGTAACTCCTTCTCCTGTATACATTACTAAAATTAAAAAAAAAACCTTTGTTTTTCTTTTTGGGCCACCCTACTTCAGTGGGATATGGCCAGTTTGTTGAAAGATGAAAGATATATATATATATATATATATATATATATATATATATATATATATATATATATGTGTGTATGTGTGTGTGTGTGTGTGTGTGTATATGTGTATATGTGTGTGTGTGTGTGTGTGTGTGTGTGTGTGTGTGCGCAAGGAATTCGCAAGAGCAGGCGAAATATTCACAAACACTGATCTCTGGCCGAATGAGACTCGAACCTACGAACCTTGGAACAAGGTATGCAGTGCTTTACCATTCTCACCACACTGGACCAATAATACCTTGGCGTCCAGCTTGCGCTAGAAAACTGGCTGCCTTGGATGAAACGTCTAGCGCAAGCTAGACGCCACGGCATTGGTCGAGTGTGGTGAGAGTGGTAAGGCACTGTATACCTTGTTCCAAGGTTTTCAGGTTCGGGTCTCCTTTGGCCAGAGATCAGTGTTTGTATATATATATATATATATATATATATATATATATATATATATATATATATATATATATATATATATATATATATATATATATATATATATTTATATATATATATATATATATATATATATATATATATATATATATATATATATATATATATATATATATATATTCTTTCAATAAGATCACAGTAGACAGGTGATATCGGAATATGCAAAACAACCACTGTGAACGAATAGTGAAATTCCAAGAGCTTTTATGACTTCTCACATTATCAAGGAATTGTAAAAACAAAATATTAAAGAGAGGCATATAAAGGGTCAAGACTACACCTCACCATCACATCACCACAACAAAGCAACACCTCACGCACACGTGACGACACCCGACTCTGTGAAACCCATCTAATACTCTACCCAAGAATTAAGATTTATTACTTGTTTAATGTATCATTAAATTCTTCCCAAATTTTATTAATTTTAAATGAATCCAATTTATATAAACCAAAGGAAATATATTGTTTTCAAAACTGCTTTTTATGAAACATGATTCAATTATATTCCTGTCGACCATGAATTTGTTTGATTCAAGTTTCTCAGCCTTTTGGAAATCAATTGGATGGTTAAAATCTCTCACATGAATAAATAGAGCATTAGAATCTTGTCCAGTTCTAATGCTATATTTATGTTGTTTTAATCTTAGTTCGAGACTTTTACCAGTTTGACCGTAATAAACTTTATCACAGATTTTACAAGGAATCTTATAGACACATCCGTCAACATTTTGGGGGGAATTCTTCATCAAAAGTTTTTTTTTTACTGTATCAGGATTTTAAAATACAACTTTGATATTAAAAGTCTTTTGGTCGACAGGAATATAATTGAATTATGTTTTCATGGTATAAACCTTGGCAATAGATGCCGACAAGTTGGTTTAGAAAGACACATAAGCAAACACTGTGAAATATATATTAGAAAACTCAAACAGCACCAACCCAACAACACAGGAGTCACATGATCTCATCGTCTACCCGTCCTCATGTCAACATGGCATTCTTCAGGTCACCATGCGTCACTCACACCTCACTCTCTGCCTATATATAATGTCTTTCTACCTCTGTATGTTAGAAGTGATCAAGGTCCCAGGACCGAAACGTTTTCTAATAAATATGTCAGTGTTTGCTTACGTGTCTGCAGCGCTGTATAGCCCTTGTGGCTTAGCGCTTCTTTTTTGATTATAATAATAATGCTTACGTGTCTGTCCATACCAATCATGTTTCATAAAAAACAGTTTTAAAAACAATGAATATTTCATTTGGTTTAAATAAATTGGATTAATTTATAATTAATAACATTTGGGAAGAATTTAATGATACATTAAACAAGTAATAAATCTTAATTCTTGGGTAGAGTATTAGATGGGTTTCACAGAGTCGGGTGTCGTCACGTGTGTGTGAGGTGTAGCTTTGTTGTGGTGACGTGATGGTGAGGTGTAGTCTTGACCCTTTATATGATGAAATTAAGACACATGTGCAACATCTGGGTTTCTTTATTGTAGACGTTTCGCCATCCAGTGGCTTTATCAATACAAATTCCAGGACATAACTTGAAGACAGTAGAACTATATACAGAAGATGAGGTAATCAGTCCCTCAACCTTCGAGTTGGTGCGAAGAGCACTGTAGTCGTGGATATTCTGAAGCAGAAGCAAGGAGCCTGGCGCTTATATACCCATCTCTTTGGGTAGGACCTACTTCCACTGGGTAATCCCGCCTACCAATGACTATGCCCTCGTCTGCTACACGTCCCATTTCCACCTGACCTTAGTACATAAGCGTCAGGCTCCTTGCTTCTGCTTCAGAATCTCCATGACTACGGTGCTCTTTGCACCAACTCCAAGGTTGAGGGACTGATTACCTCATTTTCTGTATATAGTTCTACTGTCTTCAAGTTATGTCCTGGAATTTGTATTGATAAAGCCACTGGATGGCAAAACGTCTAAAATAAAGAAACCCAGATGTTGCACATGTGTCTTAATTTCATCTTGTTGGTATTGTATACCATTCTTGTACGACCCTTTATATGCCTTCAGTGGTGACCTGTAATTAGCCCAGTGATGACCTGTACCTAGCTCAGTGAGGACGTGTCTAGTGTACTCTCTGTGGGTTGAACCAAGATGCCCTCCATCGAGCAACTTTACCAGCAGCTTAAGGAGGAATTGAGGGTAGTGAAGATAGAGATATGGCGATTGACTGAGGAAAACAAGAGGATTCCTAGTAGTCCTGTTGTGAGTCCTCATGTCAAGAAGGGAACCTGGACAGTGGCTGGACAGCATGGAATGAAGTTGATCAAGAAGACGAATGGAAAGGTAGAAACGATGAGGAAGAAAGAGACTGCTGTGGAAACTGTTGTGGAAACATCTAATGCATTCTCTGTACTACCCGACGAATGTGAATCGACTACTCGGAACGTCACAACGAACTACACCAAGGAAGGTAAAAATCTTGTTGTTGGGGATAGCCAGGTTAGGTATATGGATAGGGCCTTCTGCTTGAAGGATAGGAGTAGGAGACAGAGGGTTTCCTTTCCTGGGGCTGGGATGGAGGATAAGAATATTGTTAGCCGGCTTGACAACATCATGAATGGTAATGTGAGCAATCCTATTATCTGACTCAGTGCTGGAGGCAATGATGTAGGCAAGCATAGAAGTGAGAATTTAGTTAGAAGGTTCAGGACAGCAATAGACATTATTAGGAAGGGGGAGCGCCCTGTTATATGTGGCATTTTGCCAAGAAAGGTTGTTGGAAATGAATGGTTGTCCAGAGCAATTGGTATTAATTGTTGGCTGGACAAACACTGTAAGGATAATGCAGTACCATTCATTGACAACTGGGATCATTTCTATGGCCGAAATGGCATGTATGCCAGGGATGGGGTTCACTTATCCAGGGCAGGTGTGGGTTTTCTTGCTAGCTCAGTTGAGGGGATTGTTAGGACTTTAAACTAGGATTAGTTAGAGGTATGGGCTTAGAAATGAAAAATAATGAGTATGGATATATTGACTTAGGCTTTGATATTTTGAATCCTAATAATAAATGATAATTTCAGAAATTGTGTAAAAGCAAAGATGAATAGGAAAAATGTGCAGAAGGAAAAAACACATGATGGTATTTTATGCTAACAGTCGAAGTGCAAGATATAAGATTAATGAACTACGTTTGGTAGCATGTGCTGGGAACTTTGATGTCATTACAATAACTGAAACATGGTATGATTTAAAGAATCGGGATATGATTGCTGAGTGTAATATTCAAGGGTTTAAGTTGTTCCATGTGGATAGATGTAATGGGAAGGGGGGAGGAGTTGCATTATATGTACGAGAAAATATTAATTGTTGCATAAAAACAGGTATAAAAATAGATGGAACAGTAACAGAATCTGGGTAGAGTTTGTAGAAGGTCAAGAGAAACTAATTCTAGTTGTAATATATCGACCTCCAGGCTTGGATCACGATAGAGGGAGACTTCTTTGGGACGAAATTGCTAGGGCTTCTAGACACATTAACGTAGTGATAGTAGGGAATTTTTAACTAGTCAATTTGACTGGACTCCTTTGACCGGTAATCTGGAGTCCAGTGACTTTATGGAAACAGTTCAAGACTGTTTTCTGAAGCAGTGTGTAACAGTATAATCTAGGTGGCCAAAGATTGCAAACCTCACTCAAGGAAAAGGACCTTGGCGTGAGTATAACACGGAGCACGTCTCCTGAGGCGCACACCAATCAGATAACTACTGCAGCGTACGGGCGTCTGGCAAACCTAAGGATAGCATTCCTATACCTCAGTAAGAAATCGTTCAAGACTCTGTACACAATATACGTCAGGCCCATACTGGAGTATGCAGCACCAGTTTGGAATCCACACCTGGTCAAGGACGTCAAGAAGTTAGAGAAAGTGCAAAGGTTTACAACAAGACTATTCCCAGAGCTAGGGGGACTGTCCTACGAAGAAAGGTTAAGGGAAATTGGCCTGACGACACTGGAGGACAGGAGGGTCCGGGGAGACATGATAACAACATATAAAATACTGCGCAGAGTAGACAAGGTGGACAAAGACAGGATGTTCCAGAGATGGGACACAGAAACAAAGGGTCACAATTGGAAGCTGAAGAGTCAGATGAGTCAAAGGGATGTTAGGAAGTATTTCTTCAGTCACAGAGTTGTCAGGCAGTGGAACAGCCTAGAAAGTGACGTAGTGGAGGCGGGAACCATACATAGTTTTAAGACGAGGTTTGATAAAGCTCATGGAGCAGGGAGAGAGAGGACCCAGTAGCAATCAGTGAAGAGGCGGGGCCAGGAGCTATGAATCGACCCCTGCAACCACAAATAGGTGAATACGCATTAAACACACTCGTTAATGGCTGACTAAGTTCCATCTTGCATTCCTTAAGAACCCTGGAAAACAACTCGTCGAGTGCCTATAAATTAACCTTTTCTCTCCTAATAGATGTTTCAGCCTCCTGTTAACCCATTTGGGATCGTTATTATTAGACCTAATTTCTTTCTGGGGGAATGTATATACTCTGAACACGTTGCACATTATTAAGAAAAAATCATAAATGTAGATCCATTCGTAATCATAAGTATGATCATCGTCAATAAAATAATTAGCTAGATAACCCCAGTCGAGATTTGACAGGTGTCCCCTAAGTCCATTATAATCGGCAGAGCGAAAATTCAGGGATTTTTACCGTATTATCATTATTCTTGTATTCCCAGTTAATGCTGAAAGTGATGGATTTGTGATCACCTGCGCCAAGCTCTTCAGTGATCTCCAGATTATTTACAAGTGTTTCCTTATTTGACAAGACTAGATCTAGCAAATTATTACCCCTGGTAGGCTCTGTTACACACTGCTTCAGAAAACAGTCCTGAACTGTTTTCATAAAGTCACTGGACTCTAGATTACCGGTCAAAGAATTCCAGTGAATTTGACTAAAGTTAAAATCCCCTACTATCACTACGTTAGTGTGTCTAGAAGCCCTAACAATTTCGTCCCAAAGAAGTCTTCCTCTATCGTGATCCAAGCCTGGAGGTCGATATATCACACCTAAAATTAGTTTCTCTTGACCTTCTACAAATTCTACCCAAACAGATTCTGTTACTAGTCCATCTATCTTTATACCTGTTTTTATGCAACAATTAATATTTTCTCGTACATATAATGCAACTCCTCCCCTCTTCCCATTACATCTATCCACAAGGAACACCTTAAACCCTTGAATATTACACTCAGCAATCATATCCCGACTTTAAATCATACCACGTTTCAGTTACAGCAATGACATCAAAGTTCTCAGCACATGCTACCAAACGTAGTTCATTGATCTTGTTTCTTGTACTTCGACTGTTAGCATAAAACTGTTAGCATAAAATACCATCATGTGTTTTTTCTTCTGCACATTTTTCCTATTCACCTTTGCTTTTACACGATTTCTGAAATTATCATTACCCACAGTTACTCCATGACAGTTACTATTAAGATTCTTAATATCAGAGCATAAGTCAATATATCCATACTCATTATTTATCATTTCTAAACCTATACCTCTAACTAATCCTAGTTTAAAGTCCTAACAACCCCCTCAACTGAGATAGCAAGAAAACCCACACCTGCCCTGGATAAGTGAACCCCATCTCTGGCATACATGTCATTTCGGCCATAGAAGTTGTCCCAGTTGTCAATGAATGGTACTGCATTATCCTTAGTGTTTATCCAGCAAGCAATTATTACCAATTGCTCTGGACAACCATTCATTTCCAATACCCTTTCTTGGCAAAATGTCACATATAACAAGGCGCTCCCCCTTCTTCCTAATTATGTCTATTGCTGTCCTGAACTTCTAAATCCTCACTTCTACATTTGCCTACATCATTGTCTCCAGCATTGAGGCAGATAATAGGATTGATCCCATTACCGTTCATGATGTTGTCAAGCCGGCTAACAATATCCTCTATCCCAGCCCAGGGAAAGCAAACCCTCTGTCTCCTACTCCTGTTCTTCAAGCAGAAGGCCCTGTCTGTGTACCTAACCTGGCTATCTCCAACAACAACAATATTCTTACCTTCCTTGGTGTCGTTCGTCGTGACGTTCCCAGTAGTCGACTCACATTCGTCTGGTAGCATGGAGAATGGTTTAGGTGTTTCCACAACAGTTTTCACAGCAGTCTCTTTCATCTTCATCGTTTCTACCTTTCCATTCGTCTTCTTGATCGTCAACTTCGTTCCATGCTGTCCAGCCACTGTCCAGGTTCCCTTCTTGACCTGAGGACTCAAAACAGGAGTACTACTACGAATCCTCTTGTTTTCCTCAGTCAATCGTCGTATCTCCATCTTCGCTACCCTCAGTTCTTCCTCAATTCACCTTGTGGTGGCCTGTACTTAGCTCAGTGGTGACCTGTACTTGGGTCAGTGGTGACCTGTACTTAGCTCAGTGGTGATCTGTACTTAGCTCAGTGGTGACCTGTACTTAGCCCAGTGGTGACCTGTACTTAGCACAGTGAGGACGTGTTTAGTGTACTCTCTATAGACTGAACCAAGATGCCCTCCATCGAGCAACTTTACCAGCGTTTGTTTTTTATTAAATTATTGTAATCTTATATAACATATATTTAGTTGGATTAGACTAAATTAAATTGCGCTTGTTATAATAAGGTTAGGTAAGTTTCCTAAGGTTCTTTTGGTACAAAATCATTAATTTTTATATTAACATAAACAAAAAATATATCTAAATATATAAGAGAAAATTTTAGAAAGGACTTAATTTTAAATGAGTTTTTGTTTATAGACCAGTTTTACCTATTTGGCACGATATATATATATATATATATATATATATATATATATATATATATATATATATATATATATATATATATATATATATATATATAAATATATATATATATATATATATATATATATATATATATATATATATATATATATATATATATATATATATATATATATATATATATATATATATATAATGTATATATTATATATAATATAAGAACATAAGAAAGGAGGAACACTGCAGCAGGCCTGCTGGCCCATACTTGGCAGGTCCTTCACAATCCTTCCCACTAACAAAATATTTGCCCAACCCAATTTTCAATGCTACCCAAGAAATAAGTTTTGATGATTCTATTTACTCATTACGCAAGTCTCACTCAAATCCAACCCCTCTCACTCATGTATTTATCTAACCTAAATTTGAAACTACCCAACGTTTTAGCTTCAATAATCCTACTAGGTAGACTGTTCCACTCATCAACTACCCTATTTCCAAACCAATACTTTCCTGTATCCTTTCTAAATCTAAACTTATCTAATTTGAATCCATTATTGCGGGTTCTTTCTTGAAGTGATATCCTCAAAACCTTACTTATATCCCCTTTGTTAATACCCATCTTCCACTTATACACTTCGATGATGTCTTCCCTCATTCTTCGTCTTACAAGTGAATGTAGTTTAAGAGTCTTCAATCGTTCTTCGTATGGAAGATTTCTAATGCTATGTATTAATTTGGTCATTCTACGTTGGATATTTTCTAGCGAATTTATATCCATTCTGTAATATGGAGACCAGAACTGAGCTGCGTAATCTAGGTGAGGCCTTATTAATGATGTATAAAGTTGTAAAATAACCGCTGGACTTCAGTTGCTTACACTTCTAGATATAAATCCCAGTAATCGGTTTGCTTTGTTACGTACACTTCGCACTGCTGTCTTGGTTTAAGGTTGCTGCTTACCATAACCCCCAAATCCTTTTCGCAATCTATATGGCTAAGTTCTACGTTATTTAACTGATAAGTAATAGGGTTATGGACACTCCCGAGCTTCAGAACCTTGCATTTATCTACACTGAACTGCATCTGCTACTTTTCTGACCAGGAATTGAGTTTGTCTAAATCCTCCTGAAGTTCCGTGACATCTAAGTTTGAATCAATTATCCTACCTATCTTTGTGTCATCGGCGAATTTGCTCATATCACTAGTAATTCCCTCATCAAGGTCATTAATATGTATTATAAACAACAACGAGCCCTAGACTGATCCCTGTGGAACGCCACTTGTTACAGATCCCCACTCTGATTTAACCCCATTTAAGCATACTCTCTGCTTCCTATTGGTGAGCCATGACTCGATCCATGACAGAACTTTTCCCCCAATGCCATGAGCTGCCACTTTCTTTAACAGTCTCTGGTGTGGTACTCTATCAAAAGCCTTACTAAAATCTAAATAAACAATATCGAATTCTTTATCATGATCATGCTGAGTATCATTAATCAAGCTGTGCTTATCGAGATGGCTGTAATTGACTGTAGTAATTTGCCTACAATTAAGATTAGGCTTATTGGGCGGTAATTTGAAGGTAACGACTTGTCCCCTGCTTTAAAAATAGGAATTACATTAGCCATCTTCCACATATCAAACACTACACCTGTTTGAAGAGAAATATTAAAAATATTAGTCATTGGTTCACAAAGTTCCATTTTACACTCTTTAAGAAATCTTGAAAGAAGTTCATCAGGGCTCGGGGATTTATTTTGCTTTAACCGGTCTGTTTGATAACCATTTCGCTAGTGACTGTGATATTGCATAGTTTATCATCTTCAGGTCCACTCTAAAAATCAATTACTGGGATATTGTTAGTGTCTTCCTGAGTGAAAACCGAGAGAAAATAATTATTAAGAATAGAGCACATTTCATTCTCCTTGTCAGTGAGATGCCCAGAGTTATTTTTAAGGGGACCTATCTTATCTCTGACTTTTCTTCTGTAAACCTGGAAAAAACTTTTTGGGTTAGTTTTCGAATCCCTAGCAACTTTAATTTTATAGTCCCGTTAGCTTTTCTTATCCCCTTTTTAACGACCCTCTTAATGTCAATGTACTGATTCATAAGATGACTCTCACCTCTTTTGATACGCCTATAAATTCCTTTCTTATGCTCTAAAAGATATTTGAGCCTATTATTCATCCATTTGGAGGTCATTTCTATTCGATCTAATTTCCTTATATGGGATAAATGTTCTTTGGGCAGCATGTATTGTGTTAAGAAAGCTATCATACTGATAGCTCTCTTCGTTACCCCAGTCCACAGATAAGTGTTTTAAGCCCACTGTAATCTGCTAAGCGAAAATCTGGGACCATTACTGAATTATCCCTATTATCATACTTCCATTCAATGCCCATTCAGTGCTAAAGGTAATTGATTTGTGATCACTTGTGCCGAGTTCCTCTGTAATTTCCAAATTATTAACAAGGGTTTCCTTGTTTGCCAAAACCAAGTCAAGCAGGTTATTTCCCCTTGTAGGCTCTGTCACAAACTGCCTCAAAAAACAATCCTCAACTACTTCTTAGAAGTCGTTTGATTCTAAATTCCCAGTCAAGAAATTCCAATCAATATGACTAAATTTAAAGTCTCCTAGAATTACTACGTTATCGTGCCTTGTGGCTTTTACAGTTTCTTCCCATAGTAGTCTCCCTTGGTCCCTATCTAAGTTTGGGGGACGGTATATTACACCTAAAATCAATTTTTCATGCCCCTCTGAAAATTCTATCCAGACTCTGTATGTGTTACTTCAGACTTAATACCCGTTTTTAGGCAACAGTTCAAGCTATCTCGGACATACAGTGCCACCCCACCCCCCTTCCCGATACTTCTATCTACTTGGAGCAATTTAAAACCCTGAATATGACATTCTGCAGGCATGTCCCGACTTTTTTAATTAAACCACGTCTCAGTTATGGAAAATACATCAATGTTATCTGCACTAGCAACTAATCTCAACTCGTCCATCTTATTCCTAGCACTACGGGAATTAGACCCTCCTTTTTCTTTACCCTTCCTGCTTATATCTGTTTTTCCACTAAACCAGTTACTGTCCTTATCACCTAGTGCCACTGGCTTTCCAATATCCACCTCATTTTGCCTATTACTAGTTCTTTTAGTACTCATTTTACTACACTGGGACTTCACTGTTTTCCCGCCAAAACCCATACCACTAACTATTCCTAGTTTAAAGTCCTAACAGCTCCCTCCACTGCAGTTGCCAGTGCCCCCACCCCAGACCTAGATAAGTGAACCCCATCCCTGGCATGCATGTCATTTCTGCCATAGAAGAGGTCCCAGTTGTCAATGAATGTTACGGCATTTTCCTTACAGTATTTGTCCAGCCAGCAATTGGCACCAATTGCCCTGGACAACCATTCGTTTCCAACTCCTCTCCTTGGCAAAATACCACATATGACAGGGTTCCCACCCTTCCTCCTAATTATCTCTATTGCTGACCTATACCTGCTAATCAGGTCCTTACTCCTACGTTTGCCAACATCGTTGCCTCCAGCACAGAGACAGATAATAGGATTGCTCCCATTACCTCTCATCATGTCATCCATACTGCTAAAAGTATCCTCCATCCCAGCTCCAGGAAAGCAAATCCTCTGTCTCCTACTCCTGTCCTTCAAGCAGAACGCCCTATGTACTTAACCTGGCTGTCCCCAACAACAACAATATTCTTACCTTGGTGTCGTTCGTCGTGACGGTGCTAGTAGTCGACTCACATTCGTCGGGTAGCACGGAGAATGCATTAGATGTTTCCACAACAGTTTCCACAGCAATCTCTTCTTCATCGTTTCTACCTTTCCATTCGTCTTTTTGATCGTCAACTTCTTTCCATGCTGTCCAGCCACTGTCCAGGTTCCCTTCTTGACCTGAGAACTCAAAACAGGAGGACTACTACGAATCCTCTTATTTTCCTCAGTCAATCGTCGTATCTCCATCTTCTCTACCCACAGTTCTTCCTTATGCTGCTGGTAAAGTTGCTCGATGGAGGGCATCTTGGTTCAGCCCAAGGAGAGTACACTAACGTCCTCACTGAGCTAAGTACACGTCTTGGCGAATATATATATATATATATATATATATATATATATATATATATATATATATATATATATATATATATATATATATATATATATATATATTGAGGTTAATATAATTAGTGCAACTTAATAATAATAAACTTTATTTCTTCAAGGACATGTACAAGGTATACATTCCTAGCTGACATTAATACCGTAATACTGTATAGAAAGCCCCTTGTTATGCAAAGCATTTCAGGCAAATTAGGTCAATTCTGTCCCCAGGATGCAACCCACACCAGTCAACTAACACTCAGGTGCCCATTTTATTGCTAGGTGACCAAGGACAGCAGGTGTCTTAAGGAAAGAAGTCCTAATGTTTTTACCCATACCGGGAATCGAACCATGTGTGAGCTGAGTGCGTTAGCTCGATCCCTAGCGCACTCAGCTCATACACTGAGGTATGGAGTTCTAATCTCCGATACGGCTGGAAAACATTAGGGACGTGTTTCCAAAAGACACCTGATGTCCCTGTTCACCCATCATTTTAAAATGGGTACATGAGTGTTAGTCGACTGGTGTGGGTCGCATCCTGGGACAAAACTGGCTTAATTTGCCCGAAATGCTCAGCATAACGAGGGGCTTTCTATATAGTAGTATGTCATTGGTGTCAGCTAGGACTATATACCTTGTACATATTTCTGTAGTAAATAAAGATAAAAAATAATAAATAGATAAAATAAATAAAAAAAATAATAAATGAAGAAAATCGTCAGATAATCAGATTCTTGGCAAGTGTATTTCAATGTAGGAGAATAATTGCCAGGTTGTGGAGTGAAACACTGTGATCAGAGATGCACATTATATATCTTATCGTCCATAACCACAGGCTTGATAAGCAGTGCTCTCCAAATTTTAATTCATCGATAAGATTAAAAGTGGCGGTTAGTGTGATCTTTGTATGGAGGTAAAATAGTCTTATTAGTGATGACTGGGAACACTGAACACGTATCTAGTGGTAACTCTGTTGTATATACCTTGAATGTTCAAAGTTACAGTAATATGCCTTCAATGGAGAATTCCTCTTTTCTGCAACAGTGCAAGATCCTGATGTGTTGATTGCAACACGGAAGGCCTAGAGTTATCATTCAGTTAACTCCCATCATGGTTGACTCCCATCATGGTTGTTTATATATATATATATATATATATATATATATATATATATATATATATATATATATATATATATATTATATATATATATATATATATATATATATATATATATATATATATATATATATATATATATATATATATATATATATATATATATATATTGTAGATAATGCTCTTATCTTATACTGAAGAGGAATACAGAATGCAAAAAGGTGCACTAAGAAATAGCTCACTAAGTGTAATGGGACCAAAGCTGTTCAACACCTTCCTTCACGTTTAAGGGAAGTTACCAACGGACCCATGGCTCTGTTTAACAGGAAGTTTGTTGGGCTCCATTAGACAGATCCTGATCAACTAGATTGGAGCATTATGTTAGAAAGGAAGCTGCTAGCACTAGTACTCCTGCTAGCAAAAGTACCCCTACCCCAGGAGTCCCCGAACTCTTCAGCTTATCGCCCCCTTCATGAAGTTTCAGATTGTTCAACGAACCCCAAGCATTTATCATATGAAAATAATTTAATGAATAGTGCTTTATCTAACAGTACTACGAATAATAATAGATAATTATAATAATGACTTAAAAAATAGGTAGTATTGAAATTATGAAAAATATAAAATTTAATATAACCCTTTTTTTTACTGAACTGATGATATCATTAATGAGAAGGATGCATCTGATGAACGTCATCAAGGTCACTGATATATGGTTGATGGCTGGTGAGTTTTAGTGATACGTCACCACGCTCTTCTAGGGTCAGTCTATTAACACCTCTGCTTAGTTAAAATTGCATTTGCATGGCTAAAGCCAGCTTCAACTATGTAATGATCTCCTTTTGACTACCATCCATTTATCGACCCCTTCGATAGACCAAGTGACCCTTAGGATTTCGATATCGACCACTTTGGGGAATCTTGCCCTAAACTTTCAACAGTAATGAAGGTTAAGCATCGTGTTTTGCTGGGTCATGTGCTGCTCCGTGCTCCATGTTTAGGGACGCAAGTTTCCTCTTCCTCTGCTGGAATATTGTCTTAATATTGAGAGGAGTGCCTCGTGGCCAACTCATAGCACTGCTCCACTTTGCCTGTGTCTTCCGTTATTGAGGTCATCTACTGGATACCACTCAACGTTGTCTGCTAATGTCTCACTTTAAAATTAAAGTGTATCTGCTAATTTACGGTATCCCATAGTTCGGTTGGTAGCTCGCTCATCTCACTTATTGGGTGTCCGTAGTTCGATCCTCGGAACGGGCGGAAACTCTGGGTGTGTTTCCCTAAGACACCTGCTGTTCCTGTTCACCTAGCAGTAAGTAGGTACATGGTTGTTAGGCGACTGGTGTGGGTCGCAAATGCTTTGCATTATCAGGGGCTTTCTATATAGTATGTCATTGATGTCAGCTATGGTCTGTATAAGTTGTGTTATATACTTGTAAAAGTGAAGATTATTATTTATTATTGTAGATGGTCGGATCTTAGCTTCATCTTAATGGCCCTCGCTCTCCATACATCTCTGCCACTTTGCATAACTGGCTCAAAATTCTAAGAACCTTTATACGACGTTTCGTTCCATACTGAACCATTATCAGGGTCGCCACTAAGCTACAAACGGTATGTAGATGAATAAGACGCGTGCAAAGCTTGTGTATCTTTATTACCGAAACGACCAAGCTTGCTGGACAGCAAGCTTAGTCGAATACAGAGGTGACTTCTATTCTGAAGACAGTGTAAGAACTGGACATGTATTTTTAAGGTGTTCACTCTCTTAGCCATGATATAAACTACTATTACAACTACTACTGCTGCTACTATAATTACTACTACTTCCTTCTTCCCTCGCCCTCTGCCCTATCTGTCTTCTGGTGTTTTCTCCCTTTTCTCGCTCAAATATGACCGGTAATGATCCAGGAGGGACCGAAACAACGTCTAAAGTGTTGCTTATGTGTGAATTGTTCCAGCCATGGTATCGTGACTTTCATTCTCCTTGGGGATCTATTATTCATCATATGCTTTTTTTTCATTTGCTTGGTACAGATCGAATTATGTTTCACGTTCATATATATGCAAAATAACCACAGGGAGAGTTGAATGATAGCTCTAGGCCTTTCGTATTGCAATCGACAAATCATCAGGAGCTTGCAGTGTTGCAGGAATAGAGTAGGAGAAAGAGTCATTTCCCTGAACGAATGTGCCTGGATTTCCCACTCTTTCTGCAACATTGCAAGCTCCTGATGATGTGTTGATTGCAACACGAAAGGCCTAGATCTGTCATCCAGCTCCCCTTGTGGTTATTTTGCATCTTTTATAGCTCGTTCGCGATTATTGCATTAATAAATATGTTTATCAGACGTTTTAAAATTAATAAGAGGAAAAGTTGGTGAGCGCTAGATTAGGTATTGAGAAAGGTCTGCTCAAAGGAACATTTTCTGAAAGACTTTCCTCAGTGCCAACCTACCTCAATACCTAATGTGACGCTCTTGATCAACTCTGGGCAGTTTATACAGCGTGTCACTGTATGTGTATTTGTGTGTCTGTGTGTGTGTACTCGCCTAGTTGTACTCGCCTACTTGTGGTTGCAGGGGTCGATACATAGCTCCTGGCCCCCCTCTTTACTGGCCGCTACTAGGTCACTCTTCCTGCTGCATGAACTTTATCATACCTCTTCTTAAAACTATGTATGGATCCTGCCTCCACTATATCACTTCCCAAACTGTTCCACTTCCCGACAACTCTTGTGACTGAAGAAATACTTCCTAACATCCCTGTATGGTGTATACTTCCTAACATCCCTGTATGGTGTAGGTCCCTGTAGGGTGAATGAGGTGTGTGTGTGTGTGTGTGTGTGTGTGTGTGTGTGTGTGTGTGTGTGTGTGTGTGTGTGTGTGTGCGTGCGTGCGTGCGTGCATGCGCGCGAGCAAAGTTCTGTTATTAGGGTCAGTCCTACCTGATACACGATTAAAACCTTATCTATCTTCAGTGTCTAAATTAAAGATTTCCCGATATACTTGGTATGTAGATCATTGATTCAAGGTATTACCATCCATCATAACAAAGAAGCAAGATCTGCAAGTTTATTAGACAAAGAATCAGTTTGTAAAATGTGTTTCATAATATATACTACAGTATAGTACAGTTTAGCAGTAATACAAGCAGGCCACTCGAGATAGATCTGATACAACAACAGTTATACACTCAGAGATCGCCTCCTCTTATTTAATATTGATAAAACAAGCACTCAAGAGACCAGACAAGAGTACGAGAGTGGTTATACACACTCAAGATCCCAGAACGTATTAGTATCTAAAAGTATAAATTAAGATATGAATTTTATCTGTATTATCGGTGATTAAGTGAAGTGATGTGGAAGTCAGCATGAATTTCGTAGCTGTTGCTGGCCGGTAGTTTGGGTGGTAGCGCACTCGGTTCACACATTGAGGTCAGTGGTTCGATTCCCGGTACGGGTGAAAGCATTAGGATGTTTCCTTAAGGCATCTACTGTCTTTGTTCACCAAGCAGTAAAATAGGTACCTGAGTGTCAGTCAACTGGTGTGGGTCGCATCCTGGGAACAAAATTAACTTGCCCGAAATGCTCTACATAATATGTCATTGATGTTAGCTAAGTTTGTATAAGTTGTATCATGTATTTGTAGAAATAAATATCATTTTTGTTATTTTTATTAGTATTACTAAAGTTTGAACTACCTTCAAGGTGTCTTGGTGCTGGTGATCTGTACTTAATCCAAGGAACTGGGTTACTCTCCCCTTCCTTAGACCAAGCTTGATTATCTTATATTCCTAAGGCTTGTAATATGTTGCATTTCCACCCTTAATATAATAATGACTTCTACTTTTGTCAAGTAGAAGTCATATATAGTGCAGTATTCCATTCTCCATCCGCGAATACCTTGCTGTTTGTGATAGCCAGGAGGTGAATGAGAGGTGTAAAATGCGTATATCATTGCACTGTAGCCCTGGTTAAGACTTGACGCTGTTGAGACTTTTCAAGTCTTGACTTAATATAGCTCCAAGTAGAGCGATGCGTTGTCCGGAGAAAAGATTGTTTTGCAGCGCATCTTTTTCTTCCTCTCGGCGGTACGCCACTTGCATCTGATTTCTTGTAAGTTGTTTTACACGGCATAACATACGAAACTACGGAACACTAGCGCGTAGTTTGCGGAGTTCTAGCTTTCTCACTTGAATATTGAAATTACATTCACCAGTGATTTACGGCGATTCCTTCAAGATCTGAGCGATCAGCTTGTATAGGGCTTTGGCTCCTCTCGGTATCCATGGTAATATCTTGTCTGGTCTGTTGCCTTTGATGTATTGAGCTCCTTCTAAAGCCTCATTACTTCTTATCTCAGCACTTCGACAGATGACAGTTGTGTGAGGTATGTTGTCCTCCTCTCTGCATCTGGGACTTTGTGAGGTCTTTGGAATGCCTCACGCATGTCCCTATCATGGAAAACAGGCCCTCTATCTTTCCTAAGTTTTATCCTCCGCCACGAGAAATATATGCCCGGAGTGAGAGTGCATCCGGGTTTGTGTCTATGTTGAGAATATAAATACTTCCTTTACTCTCATACTTATGTAGGATGTGACGTAGCGGCCAAGTGATTACAGCAATGTTTTCCATCCTGCTATTCTGGCTTGGTACAGTGCTTATCTAGATTTAGGACTGGTTTAAGTTCGAACCCCATCCTTTCTGTGAGTTGTTTACAATCGTTCTGTTACGATTTGGCAAGCCATATATTTATTTGATAGTCTGTGCATTGAAGATACTTTAATACTACTGTGTGGTAATCCATTGTTAATGTAATGGAGAATGTGCTATGAGAATGCACTAATCAAGATGTGTCTTGAGGTGGAACACATACCCGCTGAGAGACCTCCAGCCAGTGGGTCATGACTTAAGAAGAGCGTCACGACGCAATTTCGTATTTTCAAATTTTTCCTGACAAAGAAAATACCATCACGAGGTTGAAGGTCAGGCCGCTAATATGCATACTACCATTACTTACTCTCACTAAAGATTCGCCAGAAAATGTGAAATTAACTCGGCGAGAAGTGGTGGTGACCTGTACTTTGAGTGGTGACCTGTACTTAACTCTGTGAAGAAGTTACACAAATAACCCGCACATAAAAGAGAGAAGCTTACGACGACGTTTCGGTCCGACTTGGACCGTTGACAAAGTCACACGTCGTCGTAAGCTTCTCTCTTTTATGTGCGGGTTATTTGTGTATCGTTCCAGTCACGGTATTGTGCCTTTTTTGTTATTTCTGTGAAGAAGTGTCTTGTGTGCTCTCCGTGGACTGAACCAAGATGCCCTCCATCGAGCAACTTTACCAGCAGCTTAAGGAAAAATTGAGGGTAGCGAAGATGGAGATACGGCGATTGACTGAGGAAAACAAGAGGATTCGTAGTAGTCCTCCTGTTTTGAGTCCTCAGGTCAAGAAGGGAACGTGGTCAGTGGCTGGACAGCATGGAACGAAGTTGACGATCAAGAAGACGAATGGAAAGGTAGAAACGATGAAGAAGAAAGAGATTGCTGAGGAAACGTCTAATGCATTCTCTGTGCTACCCGACGAATGTGAGTCGACTACTGGAAACGTCACGACGAACAACACTGAGAAAGGTAAGAATATTGTTGTTGTTGGGGATAGCCAGGTTAGGTACACGGATAGGGCATTCTGCTTGAAGGACAGGAGTAGGAGACAGAGGGTTTGCTTTCCTGAGGCTGGGATGGAGGATATTGTTAGCCGGCTTGACAACATTATGAACGGTAATGGGATCAATCCTATTATCTGCCTCAGCGCTGGAGGCAATGATGTAGGCAAATGTAGAAGTGAGGATTTAGTTAAAAAATTCAGGACAGCAATAGACATAATTAGGAAGAAGGGGGGGGCACCCTGTTATATGTGGCATTTTGCCAAGAAGGGGTGTTGGAAATGAATGGTTGTCCAGAGCAATTGGTATTAATTGTTGGCTGGATAAACACTAAGGATAATGCAGTACCATTCATTGACAACTGGGACAACTTCTATGGCCGAAATGGCATGTATGCCAGGGATGGGGTTCACTTATCCAGGGCAGGTGTGGGTTTTCTTGCTATCTCAGTTGAGGGGGTTGTTAGGACTTTAAACTAGGATTAGTTAGAGGTATGGGTTTAGAAATGATAAATAATGAGTATGGATATATTGACTTATGTTCTGATATTAAGAATCTTAATAGTAACTGCCATGGAGTAACTCTGGGTAATGATAATTTCAGAAATTGTGTAAAAACAAAGATGAATAGGAAAAAGGTGCAGAAGAAAAAACATATGATGGTATTTTATGCTAACAGTCGAAGTGCAAGAAATAAGATTAATGAACTACGTTTGGTAGCATGTGCTGGGAACTTTGATGTCATTGCATTAACTGAAACCTGGTATGATTTAAAGAGTCGGTATATGATTGCTGAGTGTAATATTCAAGGGTTTAAGCTCTTCCATGTGGATAGATGTGATGGGAAGGGGGGAGGAGTTGCATTATATGTTCGAGAAAATATTAATTGTTGCATAAAAACAGGTATAAAAATAGATGGAACAGTAACAGAAACTCTTTGGGTAGAGCTTGTAGAGGGCCAAGAAAAACTAATTCTAGGTGTAATATACCGACCTCCAGGCTTTGATCACGATAGAGGGGGACTTCTTTGGGACGAAATTGTTAGGGCTTCTAGACACTAACGTAGTGATAGTAGGGGATTTTAACTTTAGTCAAATTGACTGGAATTCTTTGACCGGTAATCTAGAATCCAGTGACTTTATGGAAACAGTTCAGGACTGTTTTCTGAAGCAGTGTGTAACAGAGCCTACCAGGGGTAATAATTTGCTAGACCTAGTCTTGTCAAATAAGGAAACACTCGTGAATAATCTGGAGATCACTGAAGAGCTTGGCGCAAGTGATCACAAATCCATCACTTTCAGCATTAACTGGGAATAAAAGAATAATGATAATAGGGTAAAAATCCCAGATTTTCGTTCTGCCGATTACAATGGACTTAGGGAACACCTGTCAAATCTCGATTGAGGTTATCTAGCTAATGATTTTATTGATGATGATCATACTTATGATTATGAAGGGATCTGCTTTTATGATTTTTTTCTTAATAATGTACACCGTGCTCAGAGTATATACATTCCCCAGAGAGAAATTAGGTCTAATAATAACGATCCCAAATGGGTCAACAGGAGGCTAAAGCATCTATTAGGGGAGAAAAGGGGAATTTATAGGCGCATCAGAAGAGGGGAGGTTAACCTTACTGACCAATATGTCCAGCTTAAAAGAGAAGTAAAAAAGGGGATTAGAAAGGCTAAATGTGACTATGAAATTAGAGTTGCTAATGAATCAAAGACTAATCCAAAGGGGTTCTTTCAAGTGTATAGGACGAAGGTGAAGGAAAAAGTAGGACCTCTGAAAATTGGGAATGGAGAGCTGACGGATAACGAACTGGAAATGTGTTCCTTATTTAATGACTATTTTTTGTCAGTTTTTACACAGGAAGATGTAAATGAGATTCCAGTAATTAACAATTATTTAGTTCCTGATGAATTTAAATTAACAAATATTACTGTCACGAGGGACATGGTTATTAAACAGATAGACAAACTGAAGCAAAATAAGTCCCCGGGACCCGATGAGTTGTTTTCCAGGGTACTTAAGGAATGCAAGATGGAGCTTAGTCGGCCATTAACGAGTGTGTTTAATGCGTCCATCCTTACCGGTGTTGTGCCAGAGTTGTGGAAGATGGTTAATGTGGTTCCTATATTCAAATCAGGGGATAAGTCCACTCCTTCAAATTACCGTCCAATAAGCCTGACATCTATAGTGGGCAAGTTATTAGAATCAATTATAGCTGACATTACTAGAAGTCACCTTGAAGAGCATAACTTGATAAATGAATCTCAGCATGGATTCACGAGAGGTCGTTCCTGCCTGACAAATTTACTGACGTTCTTCAATAGAACATTTAGGCAGTTGACAGTGATAAAGAATATGATATTGTTTATTTGGATTTTAGTAAAGCCTTCGATAGAGTACCTCACAAGAGACTCTTAAGAAAAGTCAGCTCATGGTATAGGAGGTAAAGTTCTAGCATGGATAGAGGCATGGCTTACCAATAGAAAGCAGAGAGTTACCATTAATGGAGTGAAATCTGAGTGGAGATTAGTCACTAGTGGCGTTCCACAAGGATCAGTTTTAGGCCCTCTCTTGTTAATAATTTACATCAGTGACCTTGATGAAGGGATTACGAGCTCAGTGGTGACGTGTACTTAGCTCAGTGGTGACGTGTACTTAGCTCTGTGAAGTTCTGTCCAGTGTGTTCTCGTGAATTTGCACAAGATGTCCTCTCTTGAGCAACTGTACCAGCAGCTGAAAGAGGAGCTTAGGGTTGCTAAGCTTGAGATACGGCAACTGACGGAGGAAAACAAGAGGATTCGAAGTAATCCTCCTGTTGCGAGTCTTCAGGTCAAGAGAGGAACCTGGTCAGTGGCCGGCCAACATGGAACAAAGCTGAAAATCAAGAAGTCTGTTGGAGTGGTGGAAACAACGAAGATTCAGAAGGCTGCCGTGGAGACTTCCAACCCATTTTCGGTGTTACCAGACGAATGTGGGTTGTCTATTTGGAACGTCACAACGAGCACCAAGGGGGCATTGGCAGATGTGAGTGAGACATCCCTTGATATCCTAATGAAGACCATCAAGAATGTCATGACAAATTCCACAAATGAAGGTAAGAACATTGTTTTAGTTGGAGACAGTCAGGTTAAGTTTATGGATAGGGCCTTTTGTCTTAGGGACAGGAAGAGGAGGCACAGGGTATGTTTTCCTGGGGCTGGGATGGGGGATATTGTTAGCCGTCTGGACAACATCATGAAAGGTAATGGGAGCAATCCTATTATCTGCCTCAGTGTGGGAGGCAACGATGTTGGCAGACGTAGGAGTGAAGACCTGATTAGCAAGTATAGGTCAGCAATAGAGATAATTAGGAAGAAGGGTGGGAACTCTGTCATATGTGGTATTTTGCCAAGGAGAGGAGTTGGGAACGAATGGTTGTCCAGGGCAATTGGTGTCAATTGCTGGCTGGACAAATACTGTAAAGAGAATGCGGTAACATTCATTGACAACTGGGACCTCTTCCATGGCAGAAATGACATGTATGCCAGGGATGGGGTTCACTTATCTAGGTCTGGGGTGGGGGCACTGGCAACGGCAGTGGAGAGAGCTGTTAGGACTTTAAACTAGGAATATATAGAGGTATGGGTTTTGACGAAAATACAGTGAAGTCCCAGTATAGTTCTAGGGGAACTAGTAATAGGCATAATGAGGTGGATATTGGAAAGCCAATGGCGCTAGGCGACAAGGACAGTAATGGGTTTAATGAAAAAACAGATATGAGCAGGAAGGGTAAAGAGAAAGGAGGGTCTTTAAAATTGTATTATGCTAATAGCTGTAGTGCTAGGAATAAGATGGATGAGTTGAGATTAGTTGCTAGTGCAGGTAATATTGATGTATTTGCAATCACTGAGACATGGTTTAATTCCAAAAGTCGGGACATGCCTTCGGAATGCCACATTCAGGGTTTTAAATTGTTCCAAGTAGATAGAAATATCGGTAAGGGAGGTGGGGTGGCACTGTATGTCCGAGATCACTTGAACTATTGCATAAAAACGGGTATTAAGTCTGAAGTAACACATACAGAGTCTGTCTGGATAGAATTTTCAGAGGGGCACAAAAATTGATTCTAGGAGTGATATACCGTCCCCCAAACTTAGATAGGGACCAAGGGAAATTACTGTGGGAGGAAATTGTTATGGCAACAAGGCACGATAATGTAGTAATTCTAGGGGACTTTAACTTTAGTCACATTGATTGGAATTTCTTGACTGGGAATTTAGAATCAAATGACTTCTTAGAAGTAGTTCAGGAATGTTTTTTGAAGCAGTTTGTGACAGAACCTACAAGGGGAAATAACCTTCTTGATTTGGTTCTGGCGAATAAGGAAACCCTTGTAAATAATTTAGAAATTAATGAGGAACTCGGTACAAGCGATCACAACTCAATTACTTTTAGCATAGAATGGAAGTATGATAGTAGGGATAACTCAGTAACAGTTCCAGATTTTCGCTTAGCAGATTACAATGGGCTTAGAGAACACTTATCATCTGTTGACTGGGGTAACGAAGAGAGCTATCAATATGACAGTTTTCTGAACGCCATACATGCTGCTCAAAGAATGTTTACCCCGTATAAAGAAATTAGATCAAATAGAAATGACCCAAAATGGATGAATAATAGGCTGAAATATCTACTAGGGCATAAGAAAGGAATTTATAGGCGTATCAAAAGAGGTGAGGGTCATCTTATGAATCAGTATATTGACATTAAGAGGGACCTTAAAAAGGGGATAAGAAATGCTAAAAGGGACTATGAAATTAAAGTTGCCAGGGATTTGAAAACTGACCCAAAAAAAATTTTCCAGGTCTGTAGAACGAAAGTTAGAGATATGATAGGTCCCCTTAAAAATAACTAGGGGCATCTTACTGACAAAGAGAATGAAATGTGCTAGATTTTAAATAATTATTTTCTCTCAGTTTTTACACAGGAAGACACTAACAATATTCCATTAATTAATATTTGTAGTGGGCCTGAAGAAGATAAATTATGTAACATCACAGTCAGTGGAGAAGATTGTTTTGGTTGGTGGGTTTTCGATAGACTTTAAAACGAAGTTTGTGGTCAGCTTTGCAGAGAAGAACATCAAGGAAAGGAAGTGTTGTTGACTTCTTCTTCAAGTGTGAACTGGATTGAAGGCTCGACCTGGTTGAGCTTGTCTTGGAGAGCTTGAACGTAGAAGCGTCTAGAAGTTATGAGGAGAATGTCGTCAACATAACGGAGCCAGGTGACAGACGAAGGAATAATGGTGGAGAAACGTTCGGCTTCTAGATGTTCCATGTATAGGTTCGCCAGGACCGCACTGAGTGGCGAACCCATGGGTATCCAAAAGTCTGCTGAAAGAGGTGATTTTCGAAAGAGAAACACGTAAAGCCAACGCATAGTTCATAGTTCTCTTTCGAAAAATCACCTCTTTCAGCAGACTTTTGGACTACCCATGGGTTTGCCACTCAGTGCGGTCCTGGCGAACCTATACATGGAACATCTAGAAGCCGAACGTTTCTCCACCATTATTCCTTCGTCTGTCACCTGGCTCCGTTATGTTGACGACTTTCTCCTCATAACTCCTAGATGCTTCAACGTTCAAGCTCTCCAAGACAAGCTCAACCAGGTCGAGCCTTCAATCCAGTTCACACTTGAAGAAGAAGTCGACAACATTCTTCCTTTGTTTGATGTTCTTCTCTGCAAAGCTGACCACGAACTTCGTTTTAAAGTCTATCGAAAACCCACCAACCAAAACGATCTTCTCCACTTCTACTCTCACCACGACACCAAAACTAAACGCGGTGTAATTATAGACTTCTTCCTGCGTGCACTCAGAATCTGCAGCAATGAGTTTCTTGAGGAAGAATGCACTATAATTGAACAAGTATTTTCTAAACTCCACTATCCTCGTCACTTCATCAGAGACTGCTGACGACGGGCATTAAACATCTTCAACACACCCAGAGAAGACACTGCCGAGAAGAGATACATAGTCCTCCCCACCAACTCCATTACCAAACACGTTTCCAACATTTTTTTCCAATACCTCATTCCAAGTATCTACCTCCACAACCACGACCATCAAGGACATTACCAGTGATAGACAGGACAAGCTTCCACCCTCTGCAGGGGTATACATAATCCCTTGTAATGACTGCAACAAATTATACGTGGGCGAAACATCAATGGACCTCCAAACACATATTTCAGAACACCAATACGCAAGCAGGTCTGATGATACAAGGAATGCCTGTGTACAACACCGTAATTCACACAACCACTTGATAAACTACAGAAACTCAAGACTTATCGCCAGAGAAAACAACACTCAATACCGAAGAATCCTAGAATCATCACTTATTTCTATATCCGACAACTTCAACCAGAATAGTGGCTCTTATATTATATAGCTGAACCACTTGCCAAGAAATTTCTCCATCGCTATCCCACATAAGAACATAGGAATGGAAGATCACTGCAGAAGGTCTGCTCACAAACTTATCCAATCTCCTTTCCAAGCTACCCAAGATTTTAGACTCTATAACCCCACTCGTTAGATCATCAGATGCAGCATTCTCCACCTGACCTCAGCATTCTGAACCTGACTATAAATACTCGCGTACCTTCCACCCCAGGTAGATCTGTTTGTGACTTGAAAAAGCCCACTGTGTGGGCGAAACGTTGTCAATAAAGGATCACATTATACTGCATGTGTGTTTATATTTCCATTGTGTCGGTATTTTGTACCATTTATTTCCATCTCTGCTTTCTATTGGTAAGCCATGCCTCTATCCACGCTAGAACTTCACCTCCTATACCATGAGCTGCCACTTCTCCTAAGAGTCTCTTGTGAGGTACTCTATCGAAGGCTTTACTAAAATCCAAATATACAACATCATATTCCTTATCACTGTCAACTGCCTCAAATGTTTTATTGAAGATCGTCAGTAAGTTTCTCAGGCAGGGGCAGTATACCCTTACCTTCACTGGCCACTGAAGTACATTCATCCTGGAGAACAGAGAAGCGATTTCCTACCTTCAGATCTTCACTCTTAACTTTCCTTACTCTGATGCGCCTCCCATTACTGTGAACAACTCGCCACTTGTAGCAGGTGCTGGGCTGCACCTCACTGCTGGTAGCCGTTGCTACCTCCCCAACTACAGCCTCCTCACAGCGAGAGACAGACTGCACCTCACTGCTAGAAGTCTCATTCCCCACAACTCCAGCCACCTCACACTCTCTCCCAGACCCATTGAGGTGGACCTTCAGCCTCCTAATCTCCTCCTGGAGAAGCAAGACCTCCTCCTTCAACTCTCCAACCTCACTTTTTAAAACACTGCAGAAGCAAGCCATGCTTTGTAACCGTCCACGCTAATCCCCAAAGCAGCTCAGGGTCTGTGACCTCACGTGACGACTGACCACTGACGACTGACCACTGACGACTGACGACTGACCACTGACGACTGACGACTGACCACTGGCGACTGACGACTGACCACTGGGGAACACACTGACGTTGTCTTCAATGAAGAGCAACTTTTGTTTATTTAACAGCAGTGGATACGTCAGATCTCATACTCGTGTGCAGGAACAGTCCCTATTATTCCTCAGGCAACATTAATTCTCCCCTCGGTCAGATGACCAAAAGCTCCAGCTGCAGGTCATCATATGACTTAACCTCGCGTCAGGAAACATTCGTGCTGTTTCCTGACAAACCTTACCTTAATTCTCCGCTAATCTTGAAAATGTGGTAACCCCGCTCAGTCGAGTTTGTAGTCCTGGGAAAGATGGTTTTAGCTGTCTTCATTCTCCAGCCCTCAGAAATAAACTTTTATAACAAGTTAGGATGTGTGTTGTTCCCTAGTTTGGTGTTACTCGTGATGCTACATTTCATTAATTACGTATTCTTCAAGGGCAGACTTAGTGGCTCACAGAATGTGTTTGTTTATAGAACATAGGAAAGGAAGAACACTGCAGCACGCCTGTTTTCCCATACTAAGCAGGTCCCTCTCAAACACACTGACCACCGCCCAATAAGCTTTACCGCCCAATAAGCCTGACCTCAATTGTAGGCAAGTTGCTAGAGTCAATTATAGCTGAGATTATAAGAAGCCATCTCGATAAGCATAGCTTGATTAATGATACTCAGCATGGATTCACAAGAGGCCGGTCTTGTCTAACTAATTTATTAACTTTCTTCAGTAAAGCTTTTGAGGCTGTTGACCACGATAAAGAATTTGATATTGTTTACTTAGATTTTAGTAAGGCATTTGATAGAGTTCCGCACCAAAGACTGTTGAAGAAAGTAGCAGCTCATGGCATTGGGGGGAGGGTGCTCTCGTGGATCGAGTCATGGCTCACAGACAGGAAGCAGAGAGTGTCCATAAATGGGGTTAAATCCGAGTGGGGATCAGTAACAAGTGGCGTTCCACAGGGATCAGTCTTGGGCCCGTTGTTGTTTATAAGTGGAAGATAGGTATTAATAAAGGGGATATTAACAAGGTCTTGAGGATATCTCTCCAAGAGAGAACCCGCAGTAATGGATTTAAATTAGATAAGTTTAGATTTAGAAAGGACATAGGAAAGTATTGGTTTGGAAATAGGGTAGTTGATGAGTGGAACAGTCTACCTAGTTGGGTTATTGAGGCTAGGACTTTGGGTAGTTTCAAATTTAGGTTGGATAAGTACATGAGTGGGAGTGGTTGGATTTGAGTGGGACTTGCACATCTGAGCTTGTTTCTTGGGTGGCATTGAAAATTGGGTTGGGCAAATGTTTTGTTAGTGGGATGAATTGTAAAGGACCTGCCTCGTATGGGCCAGTAGGCCTTCTGCAGTGTTCTTACATTCTTATGTTCTTATATCAATGATCTTGATGAAGGAATTGCTAGTGATATGAGCAAATTCGCCGATGACACGAAGATAGGTAGGATAATTGATTCAAACGTAGATGTTAGGGAACTTCAGGAGGATTTAGACAAACTCTACTCTTGGTCAGAAAAGTGGCAGATGCAGTTCAATGTGGATAAATGCAAGGTTCTGAAGCTCGGGAGTGTCTATAACCCTAGCACTTATAAGTTAAATAATGGTATAAACCTTGGTAATAAATACCGACAAGTTGGTTTAGAAAGACACGTAAGCAAACACTATAACATATTTATTAGAAAACGTTTCGGTCCTGGGACCTTGATCACTTCTAACATACAGAGGTAGAAAGACATTATATATAGGCGGAGAGTGAGATGTGACGCACGTGACCTGAGGAATGTCATAAGAACATAAGAATGGAGGAACACTGCAGAAGGCCCACTGGCCCATGCGAGGCAGGTCCTTATCAAAACAACCTCTGCCTATGATGAGGACCAGTAGACGATGAAATCATGTGACTCCTGTGTTGTTGGGTTGGTGCTGCTTAAGTATCATGTATGCCAATGTTTTTGAAATTTTGTAGTTTCCAGTGTTGCGTTCTATAGTGTCGGTGACGGTGATTAGTGAGGCTTCTAGGCACCGTCGGCGTCTGAGGTCTGGTTCGGTGAGAACGAGTTGTGCCTCGTTCCAGTTCATCAAATGCCCCGTGGAGTCTCTGTGGAGGACACAGGCGTACCTTACATCGTCTCTGTTAGAGGCATTTCGATGCTCATTCAGGCGGACTGCAAGATCTCTGCCTGTCTCGCCTACATATTTCTTGGGAAATATGTCCCATGCCCCGTGGAGTCTCTGTGGAGGACACAGGCGTACCTTACATCGTCTCTGTTAGAGGCATTTCGATGCTCATTCAGGCGGACTGCAAGATCTCTGCCTGTCTCGCCTACATATTTCTTGGGAAATATGTCCCAAGAAATATGTAGGCGAGACAGGCAGAGATCTTGCAGTCCGCCTGAATGAGCATCGAAATGCCTCTAACAGAGACGATGTAAGGTACGCCTGTGTCCTCCACAGAGACTCCACGGGGCATTTGATGAACTGGAACGAGGCACAACTCGTTCTCACCGAACCAGACCTCAGACGCCGACGGTGCCTAGAAGCCTCACTAATCACCGTCACCGACACTATAGAACGCAACACTGGAAACTACAAAATTTCAAAAACATTGGCATACATGATACTTAAGCAGCACCAACCCAACAACACAGGAGTCACATGATTTCATCGTCTACTGGTCCTCATCATAGGCAGAGGTTGTTTTGATAAGGACCTGCCTCGCATGGGCCAGTGGGCCTTCTGCAGTGTTCCTCCATTCTTATGTTCTTATGACATTCCTCAGGTCACGTGCGTCACATCTCACTCTCCGCCTATATATAATGTCTTTCTACCTCTGTATGTTAGAAGTGATCAAGGTCCCAGGACCGAAACATTTTCTAATAAATATGTTATAGTGTTTGCTTACGTGTCTTTCTAAACCAAGTTAAATAATGTAGAACTTAGCCATACAGATTGCGAAAAGGACTTGGGGGTTATGGTAAGCAGCAACCTTAAACCAAGACAGCAATGTGGAAAAAGACACTTATGTACAGTTCAGGACATTTATTAAAGGAAACGTTTCGCCACGAGTGGCGACTGAAGAAGCCACTCGTGGCGAAACGTTTCCTTTAATAAATGTCCTGAACTGTACATAAGTGTCTTTTTCCACATCTTGTCGGTATCACCATACCATTTCCTCAAGACAGCAATGCCTAAGCGTACGTAATAAGGCACATAGATTACTGGGATTTATATCAAGAAGTGTAAGCAACAGAAGTCCAGAGGTCATACTGCAGCTTTATACATCATTAGTAAGGCCTCACCTAGATTATGCAGCTCAATTCTGGTCTCCATATTACAGAATGGACATAAATTCGTTAGAAAACATTCAGCGTAGGATGACTAAATTAATACATAGCATTAGAAATCTTCCTTATGAAGAAAGATTGAAGACTCTTAAATTACATTCACTTGTTAGACGAAGAATGAGGGGAGACCTGATCGAAGTGTATAAGTGGAAGATAGGTATTAATAGGGGGGATATTAACAAGGTCTTGAGGATATCTCTCCAAGAGAGAACCCGCAGTAATGGATTTAAATTAGATAAGTTTAGATTTAGAAAGGACATAGGAAAGTATTGGTTTGGAAATAGGGTAGTTGATGAGTGGAACAGTCTACCTAGTTGGGTTATTGAGGCTAGGACTTTGGGTAGTCAGTACTCAGTGGTCAGTCGTCAGTACTCAGTGGTCAGTCGTCACGTGAGGTCACAGACCCTGAGCTGCTTTGGGGATTAGTGTGGACGGTTACAAAGCATGGCTTGCTTCTGCAGTGTTTTAAAAATTGAGGTTGGAGAGTTGAAGGAGGAGGTCTTGCTTCTCCAGGAGGAGATTAGGAGGCTGAAGGTCCACCTCAATGGGTCTGGGAGAGAGTGTGAGGTGGCTGGAGTTGTGGGGAATGAGGCTTCTAGCAGCGAGGTGCAGTCTGTCTCTCGCTGTGAGGAGGCTGTAGTTGGGGAGGCAGCAACGGCTACCAGCAGTGAGGTGCAGCCCAGCACCTGCTACAAGTGGCGAGTAGTTCACAGTAATGGAAGGCGCATCAGAGTAAGGAAAGTTAAGAGTGAAGATCTGAAGGTAGGAAATCGCTTCTCTGTTCTTCAGGATGAATGTACTTCAGTGGCCAGTGAAGGTAAGGGTACTACTGCCCCTGCTAATGGAGGTAAGCGCATTCTTGTGGTTGGTGACTCTCAGGTAAGATACATTGACCGTGCTTTTTGTAATAGGAATAAGAAGATGAGAGATAGAGTGTGCTTCCCTGGAGCTGGTGTTGGGGACATTGTCAACAGGCTGGATAATATCATGTCAGGTAATGGGAGCAAGCCCATTATCTGTCTCAGTGCTGGTGGAAATGATATTGGGAAGGGTAGGAGAGAAGAGCTGCTAGATAAGTACAGGTCAGCTATAGATTTCATTAAGTCTAAGGGAGGGATCCCAATCATATGTAGCATCTTGCCTAGAAGGGGAGTAGGAAATGAATGGTTGTCTAGGGCAATTGGTGTAAATTGCTGGCTAGACAGATACTGCAAGGAACTTGCAATCCCATTCATTGACAACTGGAACAACTTTTATGGCAAACATGATATGTATGCAAGGGATGGGGTACATCTCTCTGGGGCTGGGGTGGTAGCACTTGCAGACTCGATTGAGAAGGCCATTGGTGAAATGCCTATGATTTTAAACTGATGGAAGATAGAGGTATGGGTGTGTGTGGGAAACAAGCAGGTTGCAACACTTGGGTTGGAAACAGTAAATGTATAAAAGGCATTCAGCATGAAGTTATAAATAAAGACAATAGATCAGGTCAGCAAACAAAGGGGGACAGCAGAGGGCAGCAAGGGACTAGCTCCCTTAAGGTTTACTATACTAATAGCAGGAGTGTAAGAAATAAGATAGATGAGCTAAGATTAATTGCAAGTGCAGGAAACATAGATATTATTGCTATAACAGAGACCTGGCTCAATCTGAAAGATAGAGAGATGCCCTCTGAATGTCACATACAAGGCTATAAATTATTCCACACTGACAGGGTCAACAGGAAAGGTGGTGGAGTAGCGATGTATGTCAGAGACAATTTAAATTGTTGTGTTAGACAAGATATTAAATTAGAAGCGTCAGCCACTGAATCTGTTTGGTTACAGCTTCTCGAGGGCCGAGAAAAACTGATTTTGGGTGTGATTTACAGGGCCCCAAATCTTGATAGGGAGTGCAGTAAACTTCTATGGGACGAAATTCGTAAGGCATCTACATACGAAAATGTTGTGCTAATGGGAGATTTCAACTATAGACAGATTGACTGGAGCAATTTGACAGGAAATTTAGAGTCAGGTGACTTTCTTGATACGATCCAGGATTGTTTTTTAAAACAGTTTGTGACAGAGCCAACTAGGGGAAATAACCTCCTTGACTTGGTTCTTGCCAGTAGGGAAACACTAATTAATAATCTTGAGGTTAATGATGAGCTTGGGGAAAGTGATCACAAATCACTCAGTTTTAATATATCATGGAATTCCCCTAATAATGGCAATCAAGTCTCCGTCCCTGACTTTCGCTTGGCTGATTTCATAGGACTGAAAAATTACTTAGGTGGGCTGAACTGGAATGACCTGACTAAGGGTCAGGTAGGTGGTGATGGTTGCCGATATGATGCTTTCCAGGGCATAGTTCTAGCTGCTCAGTCAAATTATGTTCCAAATAGGGAAATCAGATCAAACAAAAATGATCCTAAATGGATGAACAATAGATTAAAATATCTGATTGGTCAAAAGAGAGGCATATATAGGCAAATCAAAAGAGGAGAGGGACAATTAAGAAATCGATATATTCAGTTAAAGAGAGAAATAAAAAAGGGAATTAGAAAAGCAAAAAGAGATTATGAGGTTAAAGTTGCAAGAGAATCGAAGACTAACCCAAAAGGATTCTTTCAGGTTTACAGAAGTAAGATCAGGGACAAGATAGGCCCACTCAAAAGTTCCTCGGGTCAGCTCACTGACAGTGATAAGGAAATGTGTAGAATTTTTAACACATACTTCCTCTCAGTTTTTACACAGGAGGATACCAGCGATATTCCAGTAATGATAAATTATGTAGAACAGGACGATAATAAACTGTGCACTATTAGGGTCACAAGTGACATGGTCCTTAGGCAAATAGATAAATTAAAACCTAACAAATCCCCAGGCCCTGATGAACTGTATGCAAGGGTTCTAAAGGAATGTAAAGAGGAGCTTAGCACACCTTTGGCTAATCTTTTCAACATATCACTACAAACTGGCATGGTGCCAGATAAGTGGAAAATGGCAAATGTGATACCTATTTTCAAAACAGGTGACAGGTCCTTAGCTTCGAACTATAGACCAATAAGCCTAACCTCCATAGTGGGAAAATTTATGGAATCAATAATTGCCGAGGCAGTTCGTAGCCACCTTGAAAAGCATAAATTAATCAACGAATCTCAGCATGGTTTTACAAAGGGGCGTTCCTGCCTTACGAATTTATTAACTTTTTTCACTAAGGTATTTGAGGAGGTAGATCATGGTAATGAATATGATATTGTGTATATGGACTTCAGTAAGGCTTTTGACAGGGTCCCACATCAGAGACTATTGAGGAAAATTAAAGCACATGGAATAGGAGGAGAAATTTTTTCCTGGATAGAGGCATGGTTGACAAATAGGCAGCAGAGAGTTTGCATAAATGGGGAGAAATCAGAGTGGGGGAGTGTCACGAGCGGTGTTCCGCAGGGGTCAGTGTTGGGCCCCCTGCTGTTCACAATCTACATAAACGACATAGATGAGGGCATAAAGAGCGACATCGGCAAGTTTGCCGATGACACCAAAATAGGCCGTCGAATTCATTCTGACGAGGACATTCGAGCACTCCAGGAAGATTTGAATAGACTGATGCAGTGGTCGGAGAAGTGGCAGATGCAGTTTAATATAGACAAATGCAAAGTTCTAAATGTTGGACAGGACAATAACCATGCCACATATAAACTAAATAATGTAGATCTTAATATTACGGATTGCGAAAAAGATTTAGGAGTTCTGGTTAGCAGTAATCTGAAACCAAGACAACAGTGCATAAGTGTTCGCAATAAAGCTAATAGAATCCTTGGCTTCATATCAAGAAGCATAAATAATAGGAGTCCTCAGGTTGTTCTTCAACTCTATACATCCTTGGTTAGGCCTCATTTAGATTATGCTGCACAGTTTTGGTCACCTTATTACAGAATGGATATAAATTCTCTGGAAAATGTACAAAGGAGGATGACAAAGTTGATCCCATGTATCAGAAACCTTCCCTATGAGGATAGACTAAGGGCCCTGAATCTGCACTCTCTAGAAAGACGTAGAATTAGGGGGGATATGATTGAGGTGTATAAATGGAAGACAGGAATAAATAAAGGGGATGTAAATAGTGTGCTGAAAATATCTAGCCTATACAGGACTCGCAGCAATGGTTTTAAGTTGGAAAAATTCAGATTCAGGAAGGATATAGGAAAGTACTGGTTTGGTAATAGAGTTGTGGATGAGTGGAACAAACTCCCAAGTACCGTTATAGAGGCCAGAACGTTGTGTAGCTTTAAAAATAGGTTGGATAAATACATGAGTGGATGTGGGTGGGTGTGAGTTAGACCTGATAGCTTGTGCTACCAGGTCGGTTGCCGTGTTCCTCCCTTAAGTCAATGTGACCTGACCTGACTAGGTTGGGTGCATTGGCTTAAGCCGGTAGGAGACTTGGACCTGCCTCGCATGGGCCAGTAGGCCTTCTGCAGTGTTCCTTCGTTCTTATGTTCTTATGAGTGGGAGGGGTTGGATTTGAGTGGGACTTGCACATCGGAGCTTGTTTCTTGGGTGGCATTGAAAATTGGGATGGGCAAATGTTTTGTTAGTGGGATGAATTGTAAAGGACCTGCCTAGTATGGGCCAACAGGCCTTCTGCAGTGTTCCTCCTTTCTTATGTTCTTATGTTCTTATGTAAAAATACTTGCCCAACCCATTTTCAGTGCTACCCAAGGAATAAGCTTCGATATCTTTAAGAACATAAGATAAGAAAGGAGGAACACTGCAGCAGGCTTGTTGGCCCATACTAGACAGGTCCTTCTTTGTTAACTCACGTTCGAATCCTACCCTTCTTACTGTTAGGTAAGACACATATGCAACAGTTAGGTATCTTTATTATGAAACGTTTCGCCTACACAGTAGGCTTCTTCAGTCAAGTACAGAAAAGTTGATAGAAGCAGAAGATACTTGAAGACGATGTAATCAGTCCATCACCCTTAAAGTTTTGAGGTGGTCAGTCCCTCAGTCTGGAGAAGAGCATTGTTCCATAGTATGAAACAATATTTCATACTTCATTGTTTCATACTATGGAACAATGCTCTTGTCCAGACTGAGGGACTGACCACCTCAAAACTTTAAGGGTGATGGACTGATTACATCGTCTTCAAGTATCTTCTGCTTCTATCAACTTTTCTGTACTTGACTGAAGAAGCCTACTGTGTAGGCGAAACGTTTCATAATAAAGATACCTAACTGTTGCATATGTGTCTTACCTAACAACCTGTCGGTATTTTATACCATTTTAATGTAATCTGTACTGTTGAGGATGACCACTCCTCCTCCTCCTTTGTCCACTGTGGTGATGAGAATATCATTATTAGTAGCTAAGTTTTTTGAGTGCCTGGATGTAGCGACAAGGAATGACTGGACAACTAGGTTCAGAAACTGCAGCTGCAATAAGTCTTTGTATGAAACCTTTGTTAAACTCAGAGTCACCGAAGAAATGGTTTTTGATCACTGTGTCTAACTCGCATTTAGGTTTCCGTATGCCAGTAGCAAACTTGAGACCTAAGCTGAGTGCTTCGGATTCTGTATCACTTAGAACATAAGAAGAAAGGTTATTGATGATGTCAGCTCTACCAACATCTTTCCATTTGCTGTGTTGACAGAGAGGGGAAAGTTTTCTTGAGAGCCGTAGTTTCTGTTGTAGGTTGGCGGTGGTAACTTATATAGGCAAGTATTTTTGTCAGTGTGTTTGAGAGGGACCTGCTTAGTATGGGAAAACAGGCGTGCTGCAGTGTTCTTCCTTTCCTATGTTCTATAAACAAACACATTCTGTGAGCCACTTAAGTCTGCCCTTGAAGAATACGTAATTAATGAAATGTAGCATCACGAGTAACACCAAACTAGGGAACAACACACATCCTAACTTGTTATAAAAGTTTATTTCTGAGGGCTGGAGAATGAAGACAGCTAAAACCATCTTTCCCAGGACTACAAACTCGACTGAGCGGGGTTACCACATTTTCAAGATTAGCGGAGAATTAAGGCTAGGATAGGTAAGGTTTGTCAGGAAACAGCACGAATGTTTCCTGACGCGAGGTTAAGTCATATGATGACCTGCAGCTGGAGCTTTTGGTCATCTGACCGAGGGGAGAATTAATGTTGCCTGAGGAATAATAGGGACTGTTCCTGCACACGAGTATGAGATTGACGTATCCACTGCTGTTAAATAAACAAAAGTTGCTCTTCATTGAAGACAACGTCAGTGTGTTCCCCAGTGGTCAGTCGTCAGTCGCCAGTGGTCAGTCGTCAGTCGTCAGTGGTCAGTCGTCAGTCGTCAGTGGTCAGTCGTCAGTCGTCAGTGGTCAGTCGTCACGTGAGGTCACAGACCCTGAGCTGCTTTGGGGATTAGCGTGGACGGTTACAAAGCATGGCTTGCTTCTGCAGTGTTTTAAAAAGTGAGGTTGGAGAGTTGAAGGAGGAGGTCTTGCTTCTCCAGGAGGAGATTAGGAGGCTGAAGGTCCACCTCAATGGGTCTGGGAGAGAGTGTGAGGTGGCTGGAGTTGTGGGGAATGAGACTTCTAGCAGTGAGGTGCAGTCTGTCTCTCGCTGTGAGGAGGCTGTAGTTGGGGAGGTAGCAACGGCTACCAGCAGTGAGGTGCAGCCCAGCACCTGCTACAAGTGGCGAGTTGTTCACAGTAATGGGAGGCGCATCAGAGTAAGGAAAGTTAAGAGTGAAGATCTGAAGGTAGGAAATCGCTTCTCTGTTCTCCAGGATGAATGTACTTCAGTGGCCAGTGAAGGTAAGGGTATACTGCCCCTGCTAATGAAGGTAAGCGCATTCTTGTGGTTGGTGACTCTCAGGTAAGATATATTGACCGTGCTTTTTGTAATAGGAATAAGAAGATGAGAGATAGAGTGTGCTTCCCTGGAGCTGGTGTTGGGGACATTGTCAACAGGCTGGATAATATCATGTCAGGTAATGGGAACAAGCCCATTATCTGTCTCAGTGCTGGTGGAAATGATATTGGGAAGGGTAGGAGAGAAGAGCTGCTAGATAAGTACAGGTCAGCTATAGATTTCATTAAGTCTAAGGGAGGGATCCCAATCATATGTAGCATCTTGCCTAGAAGGGGAGTAGGAAATGAATGGTTGTCTAGGGCAATTGGTGTAAATTGCTGGCTAGACAGATACTGCAAGGAACTTGCAATCCCATTCATTGACAACTGGAACAACTTTTATGGCAAATATGATATGTATGCAAGGGATGGGGTACATCTCTCTGGGGCAGGGGTGGTAGCACTTGCAGACTCGATTGAGAAGGCCATTGGTGAAATGCCTATGATTTTAAACTGATGGAAGATAGAGGTATGGGTGTGTGTGGGAAACAAGCAGGTTGCAACACTAGGGTTGGAAACAGTAAATGTAATAAAGGCATTCAGCATGAAGTTATAAATAAAGACAATAGAACAGGTCAGCAAACAAAGGGGGACAGCAGAGGGCAGCAAGGGACTAGCTCCCTTAAGGTTTACTATACTAATAGCAGGAGTGTTAGAAATAAGATAGATGAGCTAAGATTAATTGCAAGTGCAGGAAACATAAATATTATTGCTATAACAGAGACCTGGCTCAATCTGAAAGATAGAGAGATGCCCTCTGAATGTCACATACAAGGCTATAAATTATTCCACACTGACAGGGTCAACAGGAAAGGTGGTGGAGTAGCGATGTATGTCAGAGACAATTTAAATTGTTGTGTTAGACAAGATATTAAATTAGAAGCGTCAGCCACTGAATCTGTTTGGTTACAGCTTCTCGAGGGCCGAGAAAAATTAATTTTGGGTGTGATTTACAGGGCCCCAAATCTTGATAGGGAGTGCAGTAAACTTCTATGGGACGAAATTCGTAAGGCATCTACATACGAAAATGTTGTGCTAATGGGAGATTTCAACTATAGACAGATTGACTGGAGCAATTTGACAGGAAATTTAGAGTCGGGTGACTTTCTTGATACGATCCAGGATTGTTTTTTAAAACAGTTTGTGACAGAGCCAACTACGGGAAATAACCTCCTTGACTTGGTTCTTGCCAGTAGGGAAACACTAATTAATAATCTTGAGGTTAATGATGAGCTTGGGGAGAGTGATCACAAATCACTCAGTTTTAATATATCATGGAATTCCCCTAATAATGGCAATCAAGTCTCCGTCCCTGACTTTCGCTTGGCTGATTTCATAGGACTGAAAAATTACTTAGGTGGGCTGAACTGGAATGACCTGACTAAGGGTCAGGTAGGTGGTGATGGTTGCCGATATGATGCTTTCCAGGGCATAGTTCTAGCTGCTCAGTCAAATTATGTTCCAAATAGGGAAATCAGATCAAACAAAAATGATCCTAAATGGATGAACAATAGATTAAAATATCTGATTGGTCAAAAGAGAGGCATATATAGGCAAATCAAAAGAGGAGAGGGGCAATTAAGAAATCGATATATTCAGTTAAAGAGAGAAATAAAAAAGGGAATTAGAAAAGCAAAAAGAGATTATGAGGTTAAAGTTGCAAGAGAATCGAAGACTAACCCAAAAGGATTCTTTCAGGTATACAGAAGTAAGATCAGGGACAAGATAGGCCCACTCAAAAGTTCCTCGGGTCAGCTCACTGACAGTGATAAGGAAATGTGTAGAATTTTTAACACATACTTCCTCTCAGTTTTTACACAGGAGGATACCAGCGATATTCCAGTAATGATAAATTATGTAGAACAGGACGATAATAAACTGTGCACTATTAGGGTCACAAGTGACATGGTCCTTAGGCAAATAGATAAATTAAAACCTAACAAATCCCCAGGCCCTGATGAACTGTATGCAAGGGTTCTAAAGGAATGTAAAGAGGAGCTTAGCACACCTTTGGCTAATCTTTTCAACATATCACTACAAACTGGCATGGTGCCAGATAAGTGGAAAATGGCAAATGTGATACCTATTTTCAAAACAGGTGACAGGTCCTTAGCTTCGAACTATAGACCAATAAGCCTAACCTCCATAGTGGGAAAATTTATGGAATCAATAATTGCCGAGGCAGTTCGTAGCCACCTTGAAAAGCATAAATTAATCAACGAATCTCAGCATGGTTTTACAAAGGGGCGTTCCTGCCTTACGAATTTATTAACTTTTTTCACTAAGGTATTTGAGGAGGTAGATCATGGTAATGAATATGATATTGTGTATATGGACTTCAGTAAGGCTTTTGACAGGGTCCCACATCAGAGACTATTGAGGAAAATTAAAGCACATGGAATAGGAGGAGAAATTTTTTCCTGGATAGAGGCATGGTTGACAAATAGGCAGCAGAGAGTTTGCATAAATGGGGAGAAATCAGAGTGGGGAAGCGTCACGAGCGGTGTTCCACAGGGGTCAGTGTTGGGCCCCCTGCTGTTCACAATCTACATAAACGATATAGATGAGGGCATAAAGAGCGACATCGGCAAGTTTGCCGATGACACCAAAATAGGCCGTCGAATTCATTCTGACGAGGACATTCGAGCACTCCAGGAAGATTTGAATAGACTGATGCAGTGGTCGGAGAAGTGGCAGATGCAGTTTAATATAGACAAATGCAAAGTTCTAAATGTTGGACAGGACAATAACCATGCCACATATAAACTAAATAATGTAGATCTTAATATTACGGATTGCGAAAAAGATTTAGGAGTTCTGGTTAGCAGTAATCTGAAACCAAGACAACAGTGCATAAGTGTTCGCAATAAAGCTAATAGAATCCTTGGCTTCATATCAAGAAGCATAAATAATAGGAGTCCTCAGGTTGTTCTTCAACTCTATACATCCTTGGTTAGGCCTCATTTAGATTATGCTGCACAGTTTTGGTCACCGTATTACTGAATGGATATAAATTCTCTGGAAAATGTACAAAGGAGGATGACAAAGATGATCCCATGTATCAGAAACCTTCCCTATGAGGATAGACTAAGGGCCCTGAAACTGCACTCTCTAGAAAGACGTAGAATTAGGGGGGATATGATTGAGGTGTATAAGTGGAAGACAGGAATAAATAAAGGGGATGTAAATAGTGTGCTGAAAATATCTAGCCTAGACAGGACTCGCAGCAATGGTTTTAAGTTGGAAAAATTCAGATTCAGGAAGGATATAGGAAAGTACTGGTTTGGTAATAGAGTTGTGGATGAGTGGAACAAACTCCCAAGTACCGTTATAGAGGCCAGAACGTTGTGTAGCTTTAAAAATAGGTTGGATAAATACATGAGTAGATGTGGGTGGGTGTGAGTTAGACCTGATAGCTTGTGCTAACAGGTCGGTTGCCGTGTTCCTCCCTTAAGTCAATGTGACCTGACCTGACTAGGTTGGGTGCATTGGCTTAAGCCGGTAGGAGACTTGGACCTGCCTCGCATGGGCCAGTAGGCCTTCTGCAGTGTTCCTTCGTTCTTATGTTCTTATGTTCTTATAACGCTCTCTATAATACATAATTGTCCAGGAAGGTGTTCTTATTATTATTACATATTCCAAACTGTCTCATCACCTGCAGCAGATTTTCAAGAAATAAAAATGTTTACCTAACACCCAGCCTTCTCATACACCATCACACTGGATGAGCTTTTCTCATACTCCATCACACTGGATGAGTTTTCCCTCGTACACCATCACACTGGATGAGTTTTCCCTCGTACACCATCACACTGGATGAGTTTTCCCTCGTACACCATCACACTGGATGAGTTTTCCCTCGTACACCATCACACTGGATGAGTTTTCCCTCGTACACCATCACACTGGATGAGTTTTCCCTCGTACACCATCACACTGGATGAGTTTTCCCTCGTACACCATCACACTGGATGAGTTTTCCCTCGTACACCATCACACTGGATGAGTTTTCCCTCGTACACCATCACACTGGATGAGTTTTCCCTCGTACACCATCACACTGGATGAGTTTTCCCTCGTACACCATCACACTGGATGAGTTTTCCCTCGTACACCATCACACTGGATGAGTTTTCCCTCGTACACCATCACACTGGATGAGTTTTCCCTCGTACACCATCACACTGGATGAGTTTTCCCTCGTACACCATCACACTGGATGAGTTTTCCCTCGTACACCATCACACTGGATGAGTTTTCCCTCGTACACCATCACACTGGATGAGTTTTCCCTCGTACACCATCACACTGGATGAGTTTTCCCTCGTACACCATCACACTGGATGAGTTTTCCCTCGTACACCATCACACTGGATGAGTTTTCCCTCGTACACCATCACACTGGATGAGTTTTCCCTCGTACACCATCACACTGGATGAGTTTTCCCTCGTACACCATCACACTGGATGAGTTTTCCCTCGTACACCATCACACTGGATGAGTTTTCCCTCGTACACCATCACACTGGATGAGTTTTCCCTCGTACACCATCACACTGGATGAGTTTTCCCTCGTACACCATCACACTGGATGAGTTTTCCCTCGTACACCATCACACTGGATGAGTTTTCCCTCGTACACCATCACACTGGATGAGTTTTCCCTCGTACACCATCACACTGGATGAGTTTTCCCTCGTACACCATCACACTGGATGAGTTTTCCCTCGTACACCATCACACTGGATGAGTTTTCCCTCGTACACCATCACACTGGATGAGTTTTCCCTCGTACACCATCACACTGGATGAGTTTTCCCTCGTACACCATCACACTGGATGAGTTTTCCCTCGTACACCATCACACTGGATGAGTTTTCCCTCGTACACCATCACACTGGATGAGTTTTCCCTCGTACACCATCACACTGGATGAGTTTTCCCTCGTACACCATCACACTGGATAATGAGCTTTCTAATAAGGTCAGTCAAGTGTGTCGGCCTGAGGAGGATTACAATGTGGGGTTTACAGATTTTGAATATTGTGTGGTTTACATGTTTTAAAATACTAATTACAGAGGGGGCCACTAGGACACCTAGCATGGCTAGGCATTTCGGGCAGACTTAGATTAATTCTAAACTTTGAATTATTACAGATTATGGTATTAAGGCTAAGTGTCTACATTATAGTTTGTGAGTTTAGCAATGTGTATGCTTCTGTTTTGGCTCAATACATAGTGTCTATATTGGAGTATCATAGGCAAACTTATGACTAGTTAGGATTCATTATTTTAAGATTAAGATTCGTATTTTTGTGTTTATAGTGGCCCGGTGGCCTGGTGGCTAAAGCTCCCGCTTCACACACGGAGGGCCCGGGTTCGATTCCCGGCGGGTGGAAACATTCGACACGTTTCCTTACACCTGTTGCCCTGTTCACCTAGCAGCAAATAGGTACCTGGGTGTTAGTCGACTGGTGTGGGTCGCATCCTGGGGGACAAGATTAAGGACCCCAATGGAAATAAGTTAGACAGTCCTCGATGACGCACTGACTTTCTTGGGTTATCCTGGGTGGCTAACCCTCCGGGGTTAAAAATCCGAACGAAATCTTATCTTATCTTAATCTTATCTTAATGGGTGAGTGAGTGTAAGCGTGAACCACCAGGTGGTTTACATGTAGTTAGTTGACGGGGTGTAACAGGGAGATAAGATGTTTTCTAACTGTAGTTTTGAAAGTGATGAATGTGTCTGCAGTTCTAGAGTTCTCAGGTAGGGTGTTCCAGATTTTAAGCCCTTTGACACACATTGATTTTTTGTAAAGGTTTAGTCGGACACGGGGAATGTCATAGAGATGTTTGTGTCTGGTGTTATGCCTGTGGATCCTGTCATAACTATCAAGAAAGCGTTTTAGGTCAAGGTTAATATTGGAATTTAAGGTCCTATAGATGTAGATTGCACAGTAGTAAGTGTGGATGTTCTGAACAGGGAGTAAGTTTAGATCTATGAAGAGTGGGGGGGGGGGTGTTGCCAGGGATGGGATTTAGTGATTATTCTTAGTGTGGCTTTTTTTGGGTTATTATTGGCTTTAGATGTGTTGCTGCAGTTGATCCCCAAGCACAAATAGCATGGGTGAGGTATGGATAAATGAGTGAATGGTATAGTGTGAGAAGGGCAGTTTGCGGCACGTAATATCTTGTCTCGGAGAGGATCCCCACTGTTTTGGATACTTTTTTTGTTATGTGTTGGATATGGGTGCTGAAATTTAGGTTGTCGAGGTATAGACCTAGGAATTTACCCTCATTATGTCTGGCAATTAGAGTGTTGTCGATCTTAATGTTAAGTTGCGCAACACCTGCTCTGCTACCAAACATAATGTAGTAGGTTTCTGTCAGTGTTAAGTATAAGTTTATTGGCTGTCATCCAAGTCAGAATTTTGAGCAGCTTCTCGTTGACAATGGTGTTGAGGGTGGCAAGATTAGGGTGGGATATGACGTAAGTCGTGTCGTCAGCAAAGATAATGGGTTTCAGGTATTGGGATACGTTTGGAAGATCGTTAATGTAAATGAGGAAGAGCAGGGGACCAAGTACACTTCCCTGCGGAACTCCAGTATCAAGTGGCCGTGTTGATGAGGCTGTGTCTTTAATGGTGACATACTGATACCTATTAGTAAGGTAGGATTTGAAATATGCAAGCGCATGACCTCTTATACCATAGTGGTCAAGTTTATGGAGTAGGATTCTGTGGTCTACTGTGTCAAACGCTTTTCTTAGATCAACAAAAATTCCTAGCGGATATTCCTTATTTTCCAGTGCTGTGTAAAGCAGATCTAGCATTTTTACATTTGCATCATTAGTGCTTTTATTTTTCCTGAATCCGACCGGGCGTATCCCACCGAGGCAGGGTGGCCCAAAGAGAAAAACAAAAAAATTTATCTTAACTTTAGTAATGTATACAGGAGAAGGGGTTACTAGTCCCTTGCTCCCGGCATTTTAGTCGCCTCTTTCGACACGCATGGCTTACGGAGGAAGAATTCTGTTGCACTTCCCCATGGAGATAAGAGGAAATAGACAACAAAAACTAGTAAGAAAATAAAAGAAAACCCAGAGAGGTGTGTGTATATGCTTGTAAATGCACGTGTAGTGTGACCTAAGTGTAAGTAGAAGTAGCAAGATGTATCTGAAATCTTGCAAGTTTATGAGACAGAAAAAGACACCAGCATTCCTACCATTATGTAAAACAATTACAGGCTTTCGTTTTACACTCATTTGGCAGGACGGTAGTACCTCCCTGGGCGGTTGCTGTCTACCAACCTACTACCTACTATATATATATACATACATCGTGCCGAATATGTAAAACTGGTCAATTAGCAAGAACTCATTTAAAATTAAGTTCTTTCTAAAATTTTCTCTTATACGTTTAAAGATATATTTTTTCATTAATGTTAATGTAAAAATTTTTTAATTTTGCTCCAAAAGAATCTTAGAAAACTTACCTAACCTTATTATAACAAGAACAATTTATTTTAGCCTAACCCAACTAAATATATTTTAGATTTGTTTACAGTAATTTAATACTAAACAAACACAGTGAAATATATTTTTTTCGTTAGGTTCAGAATGATTTTAGCGAAATTATTGCATACACAAATTTTCACTTGTCCTATATGGCAAGATGAGCGTTGCTGTTTAAGCCAAGATCGCAAGTTCTGCCTATTCGGCACGACATGTATATATATATATATATATATATATATATATATATATAATATATATATATATATATATATATATATATATATATATATATGTCGTGCCGAATATGTAAAACTGGTCAATTAGCAAGAACTCATTTAAAATTAAGTCCTTTCCAAAATTTTCTCTTATACGTTTAAAGATATATTTTTTTCATTAATGTTGATGTAAAAATTTTTAATTTTGCACCAAAAGAATCTTAGAAAACTTACCTAACCTTATTATAACAAGAACAATTTATTTTAGCCTAACCCAACTAAATATATTTTAAATACGTTTACAATAATTTAATACTAAACAAACACAATCAAATATATTTTTTTCGTTAGGTTCAGAATGATTTTGGCGAAATTTTTGCATACACAAATTTTCACTTGTAATACATGGCAAGATAAGCGTTGCTATTTAAGCCAAGATCGCAAGTTCTGCCTATTCGGCACGACATGTATATATATATATATATATATATATATATATATATATATATATATATATATATATATATATATATATATATATATATATATATATATATATATATACATACATATATGTATATATATATATGTCGTGCCGAATATGTAAAACTGGTCAATTAGCAAGGACTCATTTAAATTTAAGCCCTTTCTAAAAAATTTTCTTATACGTTTAAAGATAAATTTTTTTCATTAATGTTAATGTAAAAAAATTTAATTTTGCACCATAAGAATCTTAGAAACCTTACCTAACCTTATTATAACAAGCGCAATTTATTTTAGCCTAACCCAACTAAATATATTTTAGATACATTTAAAATAATTTAATTTGCCGGGTCGCCATCTGGAGAAGACCCGGACCGAAAGTACCGGCAAATCCCTAATGAATGAATGAATAATTTAATAATAAACAAATACAATGAAATATATTTTTTTCGTTAGGTTCAGAATGATTTTTGCGGAATTATTGCATGCATAAATTTTAGCTTTTCTTATATGGCAAGATGAGCGTTGCTATTTAAGCCAAGATCGTAGGTTTTCCACATTCGGCACGACATATATATGTATATATATATATATATATATATATATATATATATATATATATATATATATATATATATATATATATATATATATATATATATATATATATAGCATATGAGAAGTTTTTAGAAAGTAGAAGTGATGCAAGGAGGGAAGAGTATATGGAGAAAAAGAGAGAGGTTAAGAGAGTGGTGAAGCAATGTAAAAAGAGAGCAAATGAGAGAGTGGGTGAGATGTTATCAACAAATTTTGTTGAAAATAAGAAAAAGTTTTGGAGTGAGACTAACAAGTTAAGAAAGCCTAGAGAACAAATGGATTTGTCAGTTAAAAATAGGAGAGGAGAGTTATTAAATGGAGAGTTAGAGGTATTGGGAAGATGGAGGGAATATTTTGAGGAATTGTTAAATGTTGATGAAGATAGGGAAGCTGTGATTTCGTGTATAGGACAAGGAGGAATAACATCTTGTAGGAGTGAGGAAGAGCCAGTTGTGAGTGTGGGGGAAGTTCGTGAGGCAGTAGGTAAAATGAAAGGGGGTAAGGCAGCCGGGATTGATGGGATAAAGATAGAAATGTTAAAAGCAGGTGGGGATATAGTTTTGGAGTGGTTGGTGCAATTATTTAATAAATGTATGGAAGAGGGTAAGGTACCTAGGGATTGGCAGAGAGCATGCATAGTTCCTTTGTATAAAGGCAAAGGGGATAAAAGAGAGTGCAAAAATTATAGGGGGATAAGTCTGCTGAGTATACCTGGTAAAGTGTATGGTAGAGTTATTATTGAAAGAATTAAGAGTAAGACGGAGAATAGGATAGCAGATGAACAAGGAGGCTTTAGGAAAGGTAGGGGGTGTGTGGACCAGGTGTTTACAGTGAAACATATAAGTGAACAGTATTTAGATAAGGCTAAAGAGGTCTTTGTGGCATTTATGGATTTGGAAAAGGCGTATGACAGGGTGGATAGGGGGGCAATGTGGCAGATGTTGCAAGTGTATGGTGTAGGAGGTAGGTTACTGAAAGCAGTGAAGAGTTTTTACGAGGATAGTGAGGCTCAAGTTAGAGTATGTAGGAAAGAGGGAAATTTTTTCCCAGTAAAAGTAGGCCTTAGACAAGGATGTGTGATGTCACCGTGGTTGTTTAATATATTTATAGATGGGGTTGTAAGAGAAGTAAATGCGAGGGTCTTGGCAAGAGGCGTGGAGTTAAAAGATAAAGAATCACACACAAAGTGGGAGTTGTCACAGCTGCTCTTTGCTGATGACACTGTGCTCTTGGGAGATTCTGAAGAGAAGTTGCAGAGATTGGTGGATGAATTTGGTAGGGTGTGCAAAAGAAGAAAATTAAAGGTGAATACAGGAAAGAGTAAGGTTATGAGGATAACAAAAAATTAGGTGATGAAAGATTGAATATCAGATTGGAGGGAGAGAGTATGGAGGAGGTGAATGTATTCAGATATTTGGGAGTGGAGCTGTCAGCGGATGGGTCTATGAAAGATGAGGTGAATCATAGAATTGATGAGGGGAAAAGAGTGAGTGGTGCACTTAGGAGTCTGTGGAGACAAAGAACTTTGTCCTTGGAGGCAAAGAGGGGAATGTATGAGAGTATAGTTTTACCAACGCTTTTATATGGGTGTGAGGCATGGGTGATGAATGTTGCAGCGAGGAGAAGGCTGGAGGCAGTGGAGATGTCATGTCTGAGGGCAATGTGTGGTGTGAATATAATGCAGAGAATTCGTAGTTTGGAAGTTAGGAGGAGGTGCGGGATTACCAAAACTGTTGTCCAGAGGGCTGAGGAAGGGTTGTTGAGGTGGTTCGGACATGTAGAGAGAATGGAGCGAAACAGAATGACTTCAAGAGTGTATCAGTCTGTAGTGGAAGGAAGGCGGGGTAGGGGTCGGCCTAGGAAAGGTTGGAGAGAGGGGGTAAAGGAGGTTTTGTGTGCGAGGGGCTTGGACTTCCAGCAGGTATGCATGAGCGTGTTTGATAGGAGTGAATGGAGACAAATGGTTCTTAATACTTGACGTGCTGTTGGAGTGTGAGCAAAGTAACATTTATGAAGGGGTTCAGGGAAACCGGCAGGCCGGACTTGAGTCCTGGAGATGGGAAGTACAGTGCCTGCACTCTGAAGGAGGGGTGTTAATGTTGCAGTTTAAAAACTGTAGTGTAAAGCACCCTTCTGGCAAGACAGTGATGGAGTGAATGATGGTGAAAGTTTTTCTTTTTCGGGCCACCCTGCCTTGGTGGGAATCGGCCAGTGTGATAATAAATATAAATATATATATATATATATATATATATATATATATATATATATATATATATATATATATATATATATATATATATATATATATATATATATATATATATATGATGGGTCCACCTCTGGTGTAAATTGTGGGACCATAGCCTCGGAAAAGTGGCTTAAAAGGCTTCAAGGAAGAATATTTGGATTTCTTCCTGAAGTCGTTTGAGTATTCCACTTCCCCTACCACCCCATCTTTTCATTCTTTTTTACTAATAGGAATATTTTATTACATAATATGGTACAAAAGGTTTAAGAGATACATTGTTGATATAAAGATGGCATATACAGTACATGAGATGTGAGAGATACATGTCTAGTACATATTGTTATATGTTTGTCACTGATTATAATGCGAAAATCTCATCCAGCTCTTCAGAACTGGGGCGTGTGCCCAAAATACAGCAGGCATTACCCCTCTGAACAGCAGCGCTGAATCGCTGGAACAGAAAACTAGCTGCCCTGGGATCCCTAGTTACCCTGATGAATCTTTTGCCTAGATCCTTAAGGAACTCAGATGCACTCTTTTCCCATGAGCCAAGGGTCTCTGAGCCTATGGGAACAAACATATAATGATGGGCAAGTTCTCCATATTTTCTAGAATTTTGGGACTCTCTGAAGCTGGCGGCTGCCCCTCCTTCCTTCCTGGTGTATTGGAGATAGGTATAAGCCAAGATAGATGCACATGTGTAGTCCCACACCACCTCCTTACCGTCTGTCCAGGCTTGAAGTGTGGTACCATCTTGACGCTTCTGGCTGCCATCAGATCTGCGTAGTTGGGGTGGCTCCCTTACTGCTGGGCATCCGGCTGTTGTGAGGCTCCTTTTGATAATGTTATTAAGCTCCTGATGCCTTGCAATCTTTCCCTTGGATTTACAGCACACAAGACCATGGTACCCGAATCGGTCTGCTGCTTCACTGCCACAAATACAATTTGTGGGGCGGCAAGTCGAAGGGCAACACCAATGCAGATGGTCTGTGGGTCGAGCCGTGTGCCAAGGCTGGAGTTTGACACAACCAACAGAAAGTCCTCTGCATGAGGAGCTCTCACTGCCAGGAGGCGTGCTCTATCCTTCTGTGACACACTCTGAAGCATTGTTGAGGCTATTTTCTCCACTATCGGGCCATCCCAGTGCAGGTCTGGTTTCAGAACCTGTTAGATTATCCCACATCATGGCTCTGTCAATGAACTTTTGGTCCTGGACTCCAATCTTGTCCCTAAGATGTTCAGGGAGAATTGCTGCTGCAAGCCCTCTGGATGCAACGCATGAGGACAGAAAAGCAGGTAGTGCAATCTGTGATGACTCGCGGACGCCAATGCCTCCTAGTCTGACTGGAAGTGTAGCTTGGTTCCACTGCCCGTCTTCTAGAGTAAGGTTCAGTACTTTCGTAAAAATCTGCCTCAGGATGCTGTCATATTCGTGCAGTATAGGGTTACGAAGGTGCACATCTTAGGAAATATGTCAACCTGGGCAGACTCAAGCACTTTGTGAGAAGGTACAAGGCATCATGGGTGCCAAGATTGCCTATTCGTTGTTCCATTCTCCTCAGTTCTTCCAATTTCTTCCTGAGGATTGTGTCAATGGCATCGCTTCCCAGAGGTGCTCCAAGCAAGACGCTATTTGTAGGGGCAATGACTGATGCTCCTGGTAGTTTGGATCTCACTGCATTTATCACTTGTTGACTGACTGAGATGATTTCACTTTTGGACGGATTCAGGATGAGACCCATTTCCTGTCCCCGTGTCATCACTTGTGTAAGATCACCTAAGAGGGACTCCTTTGTACCTGCTATTGTGCCATCATCCAGGAACCAGATGTTTAGCTCACTGGTCAGTCTGACTGTGATTTCCCTAACTGCTATACAGAAGAGAAATGGTGCAAGAGGATCCCCTTGCTGGACACCCTCTGATGATGTGATTTCATGCTCTCCAAACAGGAGCATTGATTCCTGGCTATATCCAGCTGAAACAAAGAGGAAGAGACCAGGGAAACATTCTTGTACCGCTGCTAATACCACATCTCTTTTCAGGAGATTAAATGCATTTTTGAAGTCTAATTTTACCACTGCATTTTCATATATATATATATATATATATATATATATATATATATATATATATATATATATATATCTGAAGGTTCTAATTATCCATCCTGTCATTTTTCTAGCAATGCGATTGATAGCATTCTGGTCTTTGAAGGTGAGATCCTCTGACATTAACACTCCCAGGTCTTTTACATTAGTTTTTCGCTCTGTTGTGTGGTTGGAACTTGTATTATACTCCGATAAAGTTTTAATCTCCTCACGTTTTCCATATCGGAGTAATTGAAATTTCTCATCATTGAACTTCATATTGTTTTCCGCGACCCATCTAAAGATTTGGTTGATGTCCGCCTGGAGTCTTGCAGTGTCTTCAATGGAGGACACTGTCATGCAAATTCGGGTGTCATCTGCAAAGGAAGATACAGTGCTGTGGCTTACATCCCTGTCTATATCAGAAATGAGGGTGAGGAACAAGATGGGAGCAAGTACTGTGCTTTGTTGAACAGAGCTTTTCACAGTAGCCGCATCAAACTTTACTCTGTTTACTACTACTCTTTGTGTTCTATTTGTTAAGAAATTATAGATCCATCTACCAACGCATTGTGTGCACTATTACGCCATGGTCACACGTGTCAGAGGCTTTGGCAAAGTCTGTGTATACTACATCTGCTTTTTGTTTGTCTTCTAGAGCATCCAGGACCTTGTCATAGTGGTCCAGTAGTTGGGACGGGCAGGAGCGACCTGCTTGAAACTCATGTTGTCTTGGGTTGTGTAACTGATGGGTATCTAGATGGGTGGCGATCTTGCTTCTCAGAACCCTTTCAAAGATTTTTATGGTATGGAATGTTAGCGCTGTCGGTCTGTAATTCTTTGTTATTACTTTACTGCTCCCTTTGTTGAGTGGGGCTATGTCTGTTGCTTTTAGCAGCTGTGGGACGACCCCTGTGTCCATGCCCCCTCTCCATAGGATGTTTAAAGCACATGATAGGGGTTTCTTGCAGTTCTTGATGAACACGGAGTTCCATGAGTCTGGGCCTGGGGCAGAGTGCATAGGCATGTCATTTATCGCATTTTCGAAGTCATTTGGCGTCAGAATAATATCAGATAGGGTTGACTCTACCAAATTCTGTGTCTCGCTTATAAATTCATTTAGATCTTCGACTCTCAGTCTGGTTAGCGGCTTGATAAAAACCGAGTCATATTGAGACTTGAGTGACTCACTCATTTCCTTGCTGTATCTGTATAGGACCCATCTCGTCTAAGTTGGGGCCCAGTACTGGATGTTGTTCTTGACTTTGATTTGGCATAAGAAAAGAAATATTTTGGGTCTCTTTCAATTTCATTTATGGCTTTTAGTTCTTCCCGCATTTCTTGACTCCTGTAAGATTCCTTTAGCTTTAGTTTGATGTTTGCTATTTCTCTGACCAGTGCCTCCCTTCGTATTACAGATATATTAGCCTCTTTTGGCTGCTGTTATTCTTTGCCTTCGCCTGTATAGGGAGCGCCTTTCTCTTTCTAGTTTACATCTTCTGTTCCTTTTTTTGAGCATACCTCGTGGCACAGTGTTAGTATGTTCTAGACATAAGTTTGGATCAGTGTTGCTTAGGCTATCTTCCCAGTTGATATCATAGGACCTGGTTGACTTGGTCCCACCTTATGTTTTTGTTATTGAAGTTGAATTTGGTGAAGGCTCCCTCGTGACTGATCATATTTTGTTGGTCTGGGGCCCTGTGCATGCATGCCTGAACATCTTTTATGTTGTGATCTGAGTATATTGTTTTTGATATGGTAATATTTCGTATCAGATCAACATTGTTAGTGAAGGTGAGGTTCAGTGTCTTCTCCCATCTTGTTGGCTCTGTTATTTGCTGGTTTAAGGTGAATTTGATGCAGAGAAAGTAGAAAATCTTAATGCTTGGGTAGAGTATCAGCTATGTTTCACTGAGTCGGTTGTTGTGACGCAACTGTGAGGTGTAGTCTTGCCCTTATATGCCTTTCTGTTGATGTTTTACTTTTATAGTTCCTTGATAATATGAGAAGTCACGAAAGCGCTTGGAATTTCACTGTTTTTTCACAGTGGTTGTTCTGCATATTGTGATATCACCTGTTTACTGTGATTTTATTGCATATATATATATATATATATATATATATATATATATATATATATATATATATATATATATATATATATATATATATATATATATATTTTATTTTATTATCACACTGGCCGATTCCCACCAAGGCAGGGTGGCCCGAAAAAGAAAAACTTTCACCATCATTCACTCCATCACTGTCTTGCCAGAAGGGTGCTTTACACTACAGTTTTTAAACTGCAACATTAACACCCCTCCTTCAGAGTGCAGGCACTGTACTTCCCATCTCCAGGACTCAAGTCCGGCCTGCCGGTTTCCCTGAATCCCTTCATAAATGTTACTTTGCTCACACTCCAACAGCACGTCAAGTATTAAAAACCATTTGTCTCCATTCACTCCTATCAAACACGCTTATGCATGCCTCCTGGAAGTCCAAGCCCCTCGCACACAAAACCTCCTTTACCCCCTCCCTCCAACCTTTCCTAGGCCGACCCCTACCCCGCCTTCCTTCCACTACAGACTGATACACTCTTGAAGTCATTCTGTTTCGCTCCATTCTCTCTACATGTCCGAACCACCTCAACAACCCTTCCTCAGCCCTCTGGACAACAGTTTTGGTAATCCCGCACCTCCTCCTAACTTCCAAACTACGAATTCTCTGCATTATATTCACACCACACATTGCCCTCAGACATGACATCTCCACTGCCTCCAGCCTTCTCCTCGCTGCAACATTCATCACCCACGCTTCACACCCATATAAGAGCGTTGGTAAAACTATACTCTCATACATTCCCCTCTTTGCCTCCAAGGACAAAGTTCTTTGTCTCCACAGAGTCCTAAGTGCACCACTCACTCTTTTTCCCTCATCAATTCTATGATTCACCTCATCTTTCATAGACCCATCCGCTGACAGGTCCACTCCCAAATATCTGAATACGTTCACCTCCTCCATACTCTCTCCCTCCAATCTGATATTCAATCTTTCATCACCTAATCTTTTTGTTATCCTCATAACCTTACTCTTTCCTGTATTCACCTTTAATTTTCTTCTTTTGCACACCCTACACACACATATATATATATATGTGTGTGTGTGTGTGTGTGTGTGTGTGTGTGTGTGTATGTGTGTGTGTATGTGTGTGTGTGTGTGTGTGTGTGTGTGTGTGTGTGTGTGTGTGTGTGTGTGTGTGTGTGTATGTGTGTGTGTGTGTGTGTGTGTGTGTGTGTGTGTGTGTGTGTACAAAACAACATTTATTTAAATAAAATAGTGAACTTCCAAGTGTGATTTCATAATAGTGCTTGGAAGTTCACTATTTTTTAAGTGTTTGTTTTGCACATTGTGATATTACCTGTTTACTGTGATCTTATTGTGTGTGTGTATATATATATATATATATATATATATATATATATATATATATATATATATATATATATATATATATATATATATATATATATATATATATATATATATATATATATGTATGTGTGTGTGTGTGTGTGTGTGTGTGTCTTATTTATTACAGTCTGTCATAGGCCTCTGTATACACAATTTTTGAATATAACATGTTAGAAGCTAATAGAATAAAGCAGAGCAAGACTGGTAGAGTAATGTAATATCTCAGCCAATAAAGAGCACTATCACTCTTAAAAATGTTGGTACAAACAAGGGAACACAGAGGCAAGCTGCACAGAGGCAAGGACAATGCATCATCAGACATTATTCTAAATTTATCGGGGGCAGCAGTTGCACATTTCATGTATCATCATAACCTAGGACATTGCAACACAAAACCGGGAGTTTGACAACAGTTGTCTTATACTCTGAGACAGACAAAAAAGGAATGTATCTGTCTAGGAGGAGCAGAGGTTATGATCACAACACTTGTGTATAGGGAATACACACACACACACAAGGCAGGGGAGAGAGAGAGAGAGAGAGAGAGAGGCGAGGGGTTAGACTGCATTTCTTTGCACTGTAAGAAGACTTTCGACACAGTTCAAAACAAGAGATTAATCCAAAAGCTAGAGGAACAAGCAGGAATAACAAGAAAAGCACTGCAGTTGTGAGGGAAAAGTTCAATAGATAGGAGTAGCGATATAGTAACAATAGTTTCATTGCCGGCTACTTGTTAAGGTAGGGTAAGTCCAGCTCCCGTTATCCCCCCCCCTTTTGCCCCCTCCCCAAAAGTGATAGTTTGCTTGCCGGCTACTTGTTAAGGTAAGGCAAGTCTAGCTCCCGCTATTCCCGCCTTTTTTTCCCCCCACCCCGAAAGTGATAGTTTGATTGTCAGCTGCTTGTTAAGGTAGGGTCAGTCTAGCTCCCACTATCCCTTCCCCTCCTTCTCCCCCCCCAAAGGTGACGTGTGGGGCTCCTGTCCAAACAGTAATCACTAGACTCACAGCTCCCAGCACTACTGTAAGTACATGCCTGCCTTGTATTCTAGTGGATTTATTGGTTGAAAGCTTCACTTTTGACCAATAATAAACTTAGTCCTTTCAGTCTTGCTCCAAGTTGACTGTTGTAATAATCACCACATCTTTTAGGTATTGTACTTATCATGGAGAGTGATTTCTTAAGCAGTGGGTAACCTGTCTATCTTTCCAGCTTGGATGACAGAGAGGGTCACCTGCCAATCAACGAGTAGAATTGAAGGAGACGGACTAACGTTCTGAGATGTCCTGAATTTTGATCCACTTACCTGTTTGTGTATGCAAGTAGCAGGATATAACCCCTCATCATTGCAATGGAGAAAACCTGCTTTCTTGTCATCTGGAAGGATTATTGAAAGCTAGAAAATCTGTGAAGAACGAGCCGGTGGGTTGTCATCAACACCTGCGACCCTCCCCCCCATCATCAGCAATGGCTACGATTTCAACAACACGCAGTGTCACCAACACCAGACACCCACGTTTTATATACATTTATATTAGCGTTGAATTCAGTTATCATTTATATTTTTCATTTTTCATTTTCTTTAATATAGGATTAATACTTCATATTTAAGTGTTTTATATTTTATATTTTCTAAATAATAAAGTGTTTATGTTTGTCAGTTTTTATTCTTTTTCTATACATTAATTTTCCTGAGGAGGAGCCAGCCTTGGTAATACTGTCTGAAGTTGTTACAGGGCTGAGTAAGCCTTCACAGCAGTGGATCAGAGAACACCTGACAGTGAGGAAAGAACGAGTGATGGTACGTGATGAGGTGTCAAGAGTGGGCGCCTGTGACGAGCGGGATTCCACAATAGGCAGTCCTAGGGCCATGTACTGTTTCTGGTATATGTGAAAGACATGACGGAAGGGGTAGATTCAGAGGTATCCTTGTTTGCAGACGATGTGAAGCTAATGCAGAGAATTCAAGTGAATGGGGATTCGGTAGAACTACAAAGGGACGTGGACAGGCTGCAAGCCTGGTCTAACAAGTGGTTCCTGGAGTTTAATCCCGCCAGGTGCAAAGTCGTGAAGATTAGGGAAGGTCAGAGAAGACCGCAGACAGAGTACAGGCTAGGAGGCCAAAGACTCCAAACCTCACTCAAGGAAAAGGATCTTGGGGCGAGTATAATACCAAGCACATCTCCTGAGGCGCACATCAGCCAAATAACTACTGCAGCAAATGGGCGCCTGGCATATCTAAGAATAGCGTTTCGACACCTGAGTAAGTAATCATTCAAGACTCTGTACACCGTGTACGTCAGGCTCATACTGGAGTATACAGCACCAGTATGGAACCCACACTTGGTCAAGCACCTCAAGAAACTAGAGAAAATGCAAATTTTTTGCAACAAGACTAGTCCCGGAGCTAAGGGGCATGTCCTACGAGAAGAGGTTAAGGGAAATCAACCTGACAACAATGGAGGACAGGATGGATAGGGACACATGGTAACATAAAATACTGAGAGGAATTGACAAGATGGATAGGGGTAGGATGTTTCAGAGACGGGACACATCAACAAGGGGTCACAACTGGAAGTTGAAGACTCAGATGAGTCACAGTGATAAAGTTAATCATAAAGTTATCAATCTGGAGAGTGATGTAGTGGAGGCAGGTTCCATACATAGTTTTAAGAAGAGATATGATAGAGCTCATGGAACAGGGAGAGAGAGTGTACCAACCACGAAGAGGTGGGGCTAGGAGCTATGAATCGGCCCCTGCAATCACAAATAGGTGAGTACACACACATACAAAAAAAGGAGGAACGAGAAGAAATGACAAAGATGAGAAGAACCCAGACGCAGGTGGAAGGGCAAACACACCCTCCAGAAACACCCACAGAAGGACTCCAACTGCAACAACTCCAAGGCAACTGAACAATCTAAACCAACAACCACACACTGTTCCATCTGTCCCCACCCCCACACCACAAACCCCACCCCAACAGCAACCCCCTATGGGAACTCTGACCCCACTCCCACCACAAACCCCCATAGGCCCCTGCCAGGGCTCCTCCTCCCCGAACCCTAATATTCTCTCAGGACCACAGTTGTAGAAATGAAGTTGAAGGTTTGGTACATGAACGCGGATGGAATAACGAATAAATATGAGGAGTGGCATGAAAGAATCAATGAGAAGTCCCCAGACATCATAGCAGTCACAGAAACGAAACTCACTGAGACAATAACAGATGCAATCTTCCCACCAGGATATCAGATCCTGAGGAAAGATAGGAGCAGAGGGGGAGGAGGGGTTGCACTGCTCATTAAAAAACCGATGGAGATTTGAGGAAATGGAAGGCATGGACATGATTAGATAAAGCGATTACATAATAGGTACACTCCAGTCTGGGAAACACACGGTAGTCATTGCAGTGATGTATAATCCACCACAGAACTGTAAGTAGCCACGAGAGGAATATGAAGAGAGCAACAGAGCAATGGTGGACACACTAGCTGAGGTGGCAAGTAGAGCTCACTCGATCAGAGCAAAGTTACTGGTTAAGGGCGATTTCAACCACAGGGAAGTCGATTGAGAAAATCTGGAGCCACATCGGGGTCCCGAAAGAAGGAGAGCTAAGATGATGGATGTGGTACCGGAAAACCTCATGCATCAACATGTTAAGGGCACTACCAGAGAAAGAGAGAGGGGAGGATGAACCAGCAAGACTGGACTTTGTGTTCACCCTGAGCAGTTCAGACATTGAGGAAATGCCCTCTGAATGCAACATACAGGGAACAGGGAATTGGTAGGACAGTAAATGAAATGATGGAATACGTAACAAGAAAATGCAAGGAGGCAGAGGAAAGGTTTGTTCCCAAGGGCAACAGAAATAATAGGAAGACCAGAACGAGCCCCTGGTTTACCCGAAGGTGTAGGGAGGCAAAAACTAAGTGTACTAGAAAATGGAAAAAGTACAGAAGGTAGAGGACCCAGGAAAATAAGGAGATTAGTCGAAGAGCCAGAAATGAGTATGCACAGATAAGGAGGGAGGCCCAGCGACAGTACGAAAACAATGTAGCATCTAAAGATAAGTATGACCCGAAACTGCTGTATAGCCATATTAGGAGGAAGACAACAGCCAAAGACCAGGTGATCAGGCTGAACAAAGAAGGTGTGGAACTCACAAGAAACGATCAAGAGGTATGTGAGGAGCTCAACACGAGATTTAAGCACAGAGGGGAACACCAACAGGGAAGATACCAACAAGTGTTGGATGACATACACACAACTGAGGAGGTGCACAAGCTGCTAAGTGACCATTGATACCTCAAAGGCGATGGGACCAGACATCGCCCCTTGGGTCCTTAGAGAGGGAGCAGAGATGCTGTGTGTGCCACTAACCACAATCTTCAATGCATCCCTTGAAACTGGGGAACTACCTGAGGTATGGAAGACGCAGATGATGTGAAGTTAATGAGGAGAATTAAATCCGATGAGGATCAGGCAAGACTACGAAGAGACCTGGAGAGGCTGAACACTTGGTCCAGCAACTGGCTTCTTGAATTCAACCCCGCCAAATGCAAAGTCATGAAGATTGGGGAAGGGCAAAGAAGACCGCAGATAGAGTATAGGCTAGATGGCCAAAGATTACAAACCTCACTCAACGAGAAAGATCTTGGGGTGAGCATAACACCGAGCCAATCTCCGGAAGCACACAACCAGATATGCAGCATTTGGACGCCTGGCAAACCTGAGAATAGCGTTCCGACACCTTAGTAAGGAATCATTCAAAACACTACACTGTGTACGTCAGGCCCATACTGGAGTATGCAGCACCAGTTTGGAAATAACACCTGGTGAAGCACGTCAAGAAATTCGAGAATGTGCAAAGGTTTGCAACAAGGTTAGTTCCGGAGCTCAGGGGAATGTCCTACGAAGAAAGGTTGAGGGAAGTCGGCCTGACGACACTGGAGGACAGAAGGGTTAGGGGAGACATGATAACGACATACAAAGTACTGCGAGGAATAGATAAGGTGGACAGAGACAGTATGTTCCAGAGGGGGGACACAGAAACAAGGGGTCACAATTGGAAGCTGAAGACTCAGGCGAGTAAAAGGGATGTTAGGAAGTATTTCTTTAGTCATAGAGTTGTCAGGAAGTAGAAAAGTCTAGCAAGTGATGTAGTGGAGGCAGGAACCATACATAGCTTTAAGACGAGGCATGATAAAGCTCAGGGAACAAATAGTGGATCTAGTAGCGATCAGTGAAGAGGCGGAGACAGGAGCTGAGTTTCTACCCCTGCAACCACAATTAGGTGAGTACACACCCTGATAACACTGGTGGACAGGAGGGATGGGGGAAGGGACATGATACCGACGTATAAAATACTGATTAGAATTGACAAGGTGAACAGGGCCAGAATGTTTCAGATATGGGATAAAGTAGTGGAAGCAGGATCTATACGTGGCTTTAAGAAGAGGTACGATAACGCTCTTGGAGCCAGTAACGACCAGCGAAGAGGCGGGGCCAGGAGCTGTGACTCGACCCCCTGCAACCTTATATAGGTGAGTTCACTCACGACACTCCTGCTTAAAGGAAGGCTGAAGAAAGTGACAAGTTGAATCAGTGTACACGTAAGACACAACCTCATTTGGGCTCAACAGAAAGAGAAGTAAAGATACTGCCGAAAGATGTGTAATACACAAGTTTATTTTTATGTGTTGCAGAGTACACACACACACACACACACACACACACACACACTACAAGTATCTACACCTGTGCCAAGTTACACTACTGCCACTTGACTGTCTATAGGCTGGTATCCGCCTCTCTCAGCCTCACGTTGACTAAGGAGAATATCCACTGTGGCAGCGATTCCAAACCTTTGTTATTGCGAGGAGCCATTTTTAAAGAGCTGCCTAATGAAACTGTCATATTTAACTTACATAACAATCCAATGCAAACCTTCCTATCACAAGAGCCATTTTCCAGTTATTACTGGGAATCCAGCGATTCCAACTTAGCTTGTATAAGGTCATAACGTATTAGGTACCATCTTGTGTGTAAGATGAATCCACAGTTGATGATGTAAGCCGTTCAGAAGAGGAACAAACTTTCACAAAAAAAAAATTACGTTTTCTTAAAAGCAGAATAAGAAATTTGGCACCTCCAAGTTCCAATAACTCCAACCCTTCTTCTGTGTAGGCTATACTTGTGATGAAAGTTTAAAGCCTATCAAATTAGGCTTGGGGAAGGGGGAATAGGCTGTAAAACCGAGAAGCTGAAGACACTGGTTGAATACAAACCTTCACAGAGACAATGGTGTGCTGGTGACTAAGCTTGGTGATCTCTTAAGCTTAACGTCTTTATAAGTTTTCATTCTGTGTTAGCGCGTTTGTTTTACGGCAAGATTTTTTTATGACAAGATTTCTTAAGTTATCTCACGTGAACCAAAAACCAAGAATGATGTACATAAACATATCTAGAAGGTACGGTTCATGTAAACATGTCTAGAAGGTACGGTTCATGTAAACATGTCTAGAAGGTACAGTTCATGTAAACATGTCTAGAAGGTACAGTTCATGTAAACATGTCTAGAAGGTACGGTTCATGTAAACATGTCTAGAAGGTACGGTTCATGTAAACATGTCTAGAAGGTACAGTTCATGTAAACATGTCTAGAAGGTACGGTTCATGTAAACATGTCTAGAAGGTACGGTTCATGTAAACATGTCTAGAAGGTACGGTTCATGTAAACATGTCTAGAAGGTACGGTTCATGTAAACATGTCTAGAAGGTACGGTTCATGTAAACATGTCTAGAAGGTACGGTTCATGTAAACATGTCTAGAAGGTACGGTTCATGTAAACATGTCTAGAAGGTACAGTTCATGTAAACATGTCTAGAAGGTACGGTTCATGTAAACATGTCTAGAAGGTACGGTTCATGTAAACATGTCTAGACGGTACGGTCTGTATAAACATGTCTAGAAGGTACGGTTCATGTAAACTTGTCTAGAAGGTACGGTTCATGTAAACATGACTAGACGGTACGGTCTGTATAAACATGTCTAGAAGGTACGGTTCATGTAAACATGTCTAGAAGGTACAGTCTGTATAAACATGTCTAGAAGGTACAGTCTGTATAAACATGTCTAGAAGGTACGGTTCATGTAAACTTGTCTAGAAGGTACGGTTCATGTAAACATGACTAGACGGTATGGTCTGTATAAACATGTCTAGAAGGTACGGTTCATGTAAACATGTCTAGAAGGTACGGTTCATGTAAACATGACTAGACGGTACGGTCTGTATAAACATGTCTAGAAGGTACGGTTCATATAAACATGACTGGAAGGTACAGTCTGTATAAACATGTCTAGAAGGTACAGTCTGTATAAACATGTCTAGAAGGTACAGTCTGTATAAACATGTCTAGAAGGTACAGTCTGTATAAACATGTCTAGAAGGTACAGTCTGTATAAACATGTCTAGAAGGTACAGTCTGTATAAACATGTCTAGAAGGTACAGTCTGTATAAACATGTCTAGAAGGTACAGTCTGTATAAACATGTCTAGAAGGTACGGTCTGTATAAACATGTCTAGAAGGTAAACATGTCTAGAAGGTACAGTCTGTATAAACATGTCTAGAAGGTACAGTCTGTATAAACATGTCTAGAAGGTACAGTCTGTATAAACATGTCTAGAAGGTACAGTCTGTATAAACATGTCTAGAAGGTACAGTCTGTATAAACATGTCTAGAAGGTACAGTCTGTATAAACATGTCTAGAAGGTACAGTCTGTATAAACATGTCTAGAAGGTACGGTCTGTATAAACATGTCTAGAAGGTACGGTCTGTATAAACATGTCTAGAAGGTACGGTCTGTATAAACATGTCTAGAAGGTATGGTCTGTATAAACATGTCTAGAAGGTACGGTCTGTATAAACATGTCTAGAAGGTACGGTCTGTATAAACATGTCTAGAAGGTACGGTCTGTATAAACATGTCTAGAAGGTACAGTCTGTATAAACATGTCTAGAAGGTACGGTCTGTATAAACATGTCTAGAAGGTACGGTCTGTATAAACATGTCTAGAAGGTACGGTCTGTATAAACATGTCTAGAAGGTACGGTCTGTATAAACATGTCTAGAAGGTACAGTCTGTATAAACATGTTTAGAAGGTACGGTCTGTATAAACATGTCTAGAAGGTACGGTCTGTATAAACATGTCTAGAAGGTACGGTCTGTATAAACATGTCTAGAAGGTACAGTCTGTATAAACATGTCTAGAAGGTACGGTCTGTATAAACATGTCGAGAAGGTACGGTCTGTATAAACATGTCTACGGTTCATATAAACATGACCGGAAGGTACGGTTCATATAAACATGAGCGGAAGGTACGGTTCATATAAACATGACCGGAAGGTACGGTTCATATAAACATGACTGGAAGGTACGGTTCATATAAACATGACCGGAAGGTACGGTTCATATAAACATGACCGGAAGGTACGGTTCATATAAACATGAGCGGAAGGTACGGTTCATATAAACATGACCGGAAGGTACGGTTCATATAAACATGACCGGAAGGTACGGTTCATATAAACATGACCGGAAGGTACGGTTCATATAAACATGACTGGAAGGTACCGTCTGTATAAACATGTCTACGGTTCATATAAACATGAGCGGAAGGTACGGTTCATATAAACATGACCGGAAGGTACGGTTCATATAAACATGACCGGAAGGTACGGTTCATATAAACATGACTGGAAGGTACGGTTCATATAAACATGAGAAGGTACGGTGACGGAAGGTGTACGGAAGGTGGCGGAAGGTAGTTCATATAAACATGACCGGAAGGTACGGTTCATATAAACATGACCGGAAGGTACGGTTCATATAAACATGACCGGAAGGTAGTACGGAAGGTACGGTGTACATAAAGACGTTGTACAAAGTTTCCATGTTACATCAGCGTTGGGAGTCGGATAAAGTGTTTTGGTGTTTCAGGCTGAACCCTGTAAGTGAGGAACAAAGTATAAAGATGGAGTAATTCTAAGTCCCTCACTCAGAGGTACCCCAATGTGGATGCGTAAATCAGGTGATTACATCGTGACCTTGTCTGGTGGACGTTGTGTGTGCTTGGTTGCTTGGTTAATGAGGTTTAAAATCTATCGGCTACACGAGGGTCATTAAGGTTGCAGGAAACCTGTTCACCACCAGGTAAGAATAATTTAATCCCTAAAACAGGAAATATATTAAATTCTCGAGGTAAATAATACCCTGAGAGGTATACACCTCACTGTGTATATATCCTTGTGTAGGTGCTTATGTATTGCTCCTCTTAACGTGGCTCTTGGCAGTCAGTGATATACGTTCTACATACAACCTACATGACCCTCTGTCTTCTTCATCTAATTGTTTATTGCATCGGGCGCACTGACTTATATAAATGGCAACACTGACCCCATGACTGGTGTGTGTGTGTGGCAGATGGCAACACTGACCCCATGACTGGTGTGTGTGTGGCAGATGGCAACACTGACCCCATGACTGGTGTGTGTGTGGCAGATGGCAACACTGACCCCATGACTGGTGTGTGTGTGGCAGATGGCAACACTGACCCCATGACTGGTGTGTGTGTGGCAGATGGCAACACTGACCCCATGACTGGTGTGTGTGTGTGGCAGATGGCAACACTGACCCCATGACTGGTGTGTGTGTGGCAGATGGCAACACTGACCCCATGACTGGTGTGTGTGTGGCAGATGGCAACACTGACCCCATGACTGGTGTGTGTGTGTGGCAGATGGCAACACTGACCCCATGACTGGTGTGTGTGTGGCAGATGGCAACACTGACCCCATGACTGGTGTGTGTGTGGCAGATGGCAACACCGACCCCATGACTGGTGTATGTGTGGCAGATGGCAACACTGACCCCATGACTGGTGTGTGGCAGATGGCAGCACTGACCCCATGACTGGTGTGTGTGTGTGGCAGATGGCAACACTGACCCCATGACTGGTGTGTGTGTGGCAGATGGCAACACTGACCCCATGACTGGTGTGTATGTGGCAGATGGCAACACTGACCCCATGACTGGTGTGTGTGTGGCAGATGGCAACACTGACCCCATGACTGGTGTGTATGTGGGGCAGATGGCAACACTGACCCCATGACTGGTGTGTATGTGGGGCAGATGGCAACACTGACCCCATGACTGGTGTGTGTGTGGCAGATGGCAACACTGACCCCATGACTGGTGTGTATGTGGGGCAGATGGCAACACTGACCCCATGACTGGTGTGTATGTGGGGCAGATGGCAACACTGACCCCATGACTGGTGTGTGTGTGGCAGATGGCAACACTGACCCCATGACTGGTGTGTATGTGGGGCAGATGGCAACACTGACCCCATGACTGGTGTGTATGTGGCAGATGGCAACACTGACCCCATGACTGGTGTGTGTGTGTGGCAGATGGCAACACTGACCCCATGACTGGTGTGTGTGTGGCAGATGGCAACACTGACCCCATGACTGGTGTGTGTGTGGCAATGGCAACACTGACCCCATGACTGGTGTGTGGCAGATGGCAACACTGACCCCATGACTGGTGTATGTGTGGCAGATGGCAACACTGACCCCATGACTGGTGTGTGTGTGGCAGATGGCAACACCGACCCCATGACTGGTGTGTGTGTGTGGCAGATGGCAACACTGACCCCATGACTGGTGTGTGTGTGGCAGATGGCAACACTGACCCCATGACTGGTGTGTGTGTGGCAGATGGCAACACTGACCCCATGACTGGTGTGTGTGTGCGTGCGTGCGTGCGTGCGCGCGCGTGTGGTAGATGGCAGCACAAACACCACGACTGGTGTGTGTGTGGTAGATGGCAGCACAAACACCACGACTGGTGTGTGTGGTAGATGACAGCACTGACACCACGACTGGTGTGTGTGTGTGTGTGGTAGATGGCAGCACAAACGCCACAGTTGGTGTGTGTGTGGTAGATGGCAGCACTAACACCGCGACTGGTGTGTGTGTGTGTGTGTTAGATGCCAGCACAAACACCACGACTGGTGTGTGTGGTAGATGGCAGCACAACACGACTGGTGTGTACTCACCTCACCTAATTGTACTCACCTAATTGTGGTTGCAGGGGTCGAGACTCAGCTCCTGGCCAAACCTCTTAACTGATCGCTACTAGGTCCTCTCTCTCTGCTTCCTGAGCTTTATCATACCTCTTCTTAAAACTATGTATGGTTCCTGCCTCCACTACTTCACTTGCTAGGCTATTCCACTTCCTGACGACTCTATGACTGAAGAAATACTTCCTAACGTCCCTGTGACTCGTCTGAGTCTTCAGCTTCCAGTTGTGACCCCTTGTTCTTGTGTCCCCTCTCTGGAACATCCTATCTCTGTCCACCTTGTCTATTCCCCGCAGTATCTTGTATGTCGTTATCATGTCTCCCCTGACCCTTCTGTCCTCCAGTGTCGTCAGTTCGAGTTCCCTCAACCTTTCCTCGTACGACATTCCCCTGAGCTCTGGGACTAGCCTTGTTGCAAACCTTTGTACTTTCTCTAACTTCTTGACGTGCTTGACCAGGTGTGGGTTCCAGACTGGTGCTGCATACTCCAGTATGGGCCTAACATACACAGCGTACAGTGTCTTGAACGATTCCTTATTAAGGTATCGGAACGCTATTCTCAGGTTTGCCAGGCGCCCGTATGCTGCAGCAGTTATTTGGTTGATGTGTGCCTCCGGTGACGTGCTCGGTGTTATGGTCACCCCAAGGTCTTTCTCCCTGAGTGAGGTCTGTAGTCTTTGTTCACCTAGCCTATACACTGTCTGCGGTCTTCTTTGCCTCTCCCCAATCTTCATGACTTTGCATTTGGCAGGATTGAATTCGAGAAGCCAGTTACTGGACCACATGTCCAGCCTGTCCAGGTCTCTTTGCAGTCCTGCCTCATCCTCATCCGATTTAATTCTTCTCATCAACTTCACATCATCTGCGAATAGGGACACTTCAGAGTCTATTCCTTCCATCATGTCGTTCACATATATCAAAAATAGCACGGGTCCTAGAACTGACCCCTGTGGGACCCCGCTCGTCACAGGCGCCCACTGTGATACCTCTTCACGTACCATGACTCGTTGCTGCCTCCCTGTCAGGTATTCCCTGATCCATTGCAGTGCCCTCCCTGTTACATGCGCCTGATCCTCCAGCTTCTGCACTAATCTCTTGTGCGGAACTGTGTCAAAGACCTTCCTGCAGTCTAGGAAAACGCAATCAACCCACCCCTCTCTCTTGTGTCTTACTTCTGTTACCTTGTCATAAAACTCCAGGAGGTTTGTGATACAAGATTTGCCTTCCATGAACCCATGCTGGTTTTCATTTATAATCTTGTTCCGTTCCAGGTGTTCGACCACTCTCCTTCTGATAATCTTCTCCATGACTTTGCACACAATACATGTCAGAGACACAGGTCTGTAGTTTAGCGCCTCATTTCTGTTTCCTTTCTTAAATATGGGGACTACATTTGCTGTCTTCCATTTCTCAGGTAGTTGCCCAGTTTCAAGGGATGTGTTGAAGATTGTGGTTAGAGGCACGCACAGCATCTCTGCTCCTTCTCTAAGGACCCATGGGGAGATGTCCGGTCCCATCGCCTTTGAGGTATCAAGGTCGCTTAGGAGCTTCTTCACCTCCTCCTCGGTTGTTCGTATGTCATCCAACACTTGTTGGTATATTCCCTCTTGATGTTCCCTTCTGTGCTGTCTTCCCACAGCCCTTCCTGTCTCTACTGTAAAAACTTCCTTAAATCTCCTGTTTAGCTCCTCACATACCTCCTGATCATTTCTTGTGAGTTCTCCACCTTCTGTCCTTAATCTGATCACCTGGTCTTTGACTGTTGTCTTCCTCCTGATGTGGCTATACAACAGTTTCGGGTCAGTCTTGATTCTCGATGCTATGTCATTTGCATACTGTCGCTGGGCCTCCCTCCTTACCTGTGCGTACTCGTTCCTGGCTCTGCGACTGATCTCCCTATTTTCGTGTGTTCTCTGCCTTCTGTACTTTTTCCATTCTCTGTTGCACTTGGTTTTTGCCTCCTTACACCGTCGGGTAAACCAGGGGCTCGTTCTGGTCTTCCCATTATTTCTGTTGCCCTTGGGAATAAACCTTTCCACTGCCTCCTTGCATTTTGTTTTACATATTCCATCATTTCATTTACTGGCTTTCCTGCCAGTTCTCTGTCCCACAGAACCTCCCGCAGGAAGTTCTTCAACCCTATGTAATCCCCTCTTTTATAGTCAGGCTTTTCCCATTCAACTCCTGTTACTCTCTCCACTTGCAGCTCTACTATGTATTCAAAGCACAGAACCACGTGGTCGCTAGCTCCTAGGGGGCTCTCATACTTGATGTCCTCAATGTCTGAGCTGCACAGGGTGAACACAAGGTCCAATCTTGCTGGTTCATCCTCCCCTCTCACTCTGGTTGTGTCCTTAACATGTTGGTGCATGAGGTTTTCCAGCATCACGTCCAACATCTTAGCTCTCCATGTTTCAGGACCCCCATGTGGCTCCAGGTTTTCCCAGTCAATCTCCCTGTGGTTGAAATCTCCCATAACCAGCAACTTTGCTCTGCTGGAGTGAGCTCTTCTTGCCACCTCAGCAAGTGTGTCCACCATTGCTCTGTTGCTCTCTTCATATTCCTCTCTTGGCCTCCTGCAGTTCTGTGGTGGATTATACATCACTGCAATGACCACCTTGTGTTCCCCAGACTGAGGTGTACCTACTATGTAGTCTCTTTCTCCCGTCTCATCTATGCCTTCCATTTTCTCGAATTTCCATCTGTTTTTTTACGAGCAGAGCAACCCCACCTCCCCTTCTGCCCCTTCTAGCTTTCCTCATGATCTGGTATCCTTGTGGGAAGATTGCATCTGTTATTGTCTCCGTGAATTTTGTTTCTGTAACTGCTATGATGTCTGGGGACATCTCATTGATTCTTTCTTGCCATTCCTCGTGTTTATTCGTTAGTCCATCTGCATTTGTGTACCAAACCTTCAACTTCTGTTCTAATACTGTAACTGTGGTGCGAGGGGTGGGAACAGAGGGATCGGTGTGTGATGGTTGGTTTGGACTGTTCAGTTGCCTTGGGGGTGTCGTGGCTGGAGTCCTCCTGCTAGTGTTTCTGGGGGGTGTGCTTGTCCTTCCATTTGTTCCTGGGTTATTCCGCTCTCCTTTTTCATTTCCTCCCATTTCTCCTTTCGTTTTTGAACTCTCTCTTTCATCGTCTTTCTTTCGTCCTGTGTTCTGTCTCGATCAAGGTACACACTCCTGTGTGTGCGTGTGTGTGTACTCACCTAATTCACCTAATTGTGGTTGCAGGGGTCGAGACTCAGCTCCTGGCCCCACGTGTGTGTGTGTGTGGTAGATGGCAGCACTAACTCCACGACTGGTGTGTGTGTGTGGTAGGTGGCAGCACTAACGCCACGACTGGTGTGTGTGTGTGGTAGGTGGCAGCACTAACGCCACGACTGGTGTGTGTGTGTGGTAGGTGGCAGCACTAACGCCACGACTGGTGTGTGTGTGTGGTAGGTGGCAGCACTAACGCCACGACTGGTGTGTGTGTGTGGTAGGTGGCAGCACTAACGCCACGACTGGTGTGTGTGTGTGGTAGGTGGCAGCACTAACTCCACGACTGGTGTGTGTGTGTGTGGTAGGTGGCAGCACTAACGCCACGACTGGTGTGTGTGTGTGGTAGGTGGCAGCACTAACGCCACGACTGGTGTGTGTGTGTGGTAGGTGGCAGCACTAACGCCACGACTGGTGTGTGTGTGTGGTAGGTGGCAGCACTAACGCCACGACTGGTGTGTGTGTGTGGTAGGTGGCAGCACTAACTCCACGACTGGTGTGTGTGTGTGTGGTAGGTGGCAGCACTAACGGTGTGTGTGTGTGTGGTAGGTGGCAGCACTAACTCCACGACTGGTGTGTGTGTGTGGTAGGTGGCAGCACTAACGCCACGACTGGTGTGTGTGTGTGGGAGATGGCGGCACTAACGCCACGACTGGTGTGTATATGTGGTAGATGGCAGCACTAACACCACGACTGGTGTGTGTGTGTGGTAAGTGGCAGCACTAACGCCACGACTGGTGTGTGTGTGGTAGATGGCAGCACTAACACCACGACTGGTGTGTGTGTGTGGGGTAGATGGCAGCACAAACACCACGACTGGTGTGTGTGTGTGTGGTAGGTGGCAGCACTAACGCCACGACTGGTGTGTGTGTGGTAGATGGCAGCACAAACACCACGACTGGTGTGTGTGTGTGTGGTAGATGGCAGCACTAACGCCACGACTGGTGTGTGTGTGTGTGGTAGATGGCAGCACTAACACCACGACTGGTGTGTGTGTGTGTGGTAGGTGGCAGCACTAACGCCACGACTGGTGTGTGTGTGTGTGATAGATGGTAGCACTAATACCACGACTGGTGTGTGTGGTAGATGGCAGCACTAATACCACGACTGGTGTGTGTGTGGTAGATGGCAGCACTAATACCACGACTGGTGTGTGTGTGGTAGATGGCAGCACTAATACCACGACTGGTGTGTGTGTGTGATAGATGGCAGCACTAATACCACGACTGGTGTGCCTATGTTTGTCCTGGCGATACCTCTTATTGTTTCAGTTGTAATGTAGTGGAGGGATGATAGGTGTCAGCATGACTGTGTTTCTTAGCCCCAACAAGGCTTGTATTTTTGTGCACCTTATAACTACGCCACAGATCCTTCTTGTCAGCTGTTCTTTGATATTATATCACTAAAGCTCTTGTCTTTATTGGGCCTTTTCCCAAGTTCACCCATTTCTGCTACGTGCAATTTTAGCACGTCATATTCCTTTATTCATTTATCACCTGTTCACTTAATGTTCACTTAATCGTTAAGTATGGTTCTATATTTTCATATTAAAGTAAAATTTTTGCATCTTCCACATCGTTAAAAATACATTTAGATCATTACCAGTCGTAGTAATGGGCCACGTAACAGTAAACTGATGCACCACCAGCCTCTCTGGCCAAAGACTGAACCTGGATTAGTGAACATAGAATGAGCCTCCACAGCTCCGTGTGAAGATTGATACACTTGTTCAGCATTTGGGAATCTTTATTAATGAAACGTTTCGCCAGCCAGTGGATTCTTCAGTTTCTGTATTGGACTGAAGAAGCCACTGGCTGGCGAAACGTTTTCTCAGTGAAGGTTCCAAATACTGCGCAAGTGTCTCATTCTTCAAGTAATCAGTTTTCTGGAACATTTTCATCACACTACTCCGAGTGCTGAATGACGACCCACTTGTGTTAATTACTCTATAGATACAATAACCTATATTGCCTCAATTCCTCTAATCAGCCTTCATAATATTCCTTTAGAAAAAATCTATCCCCATTTTCCCTTTGTACTTACTGCATTTTGTAGCTTACAAATTATTCTTTTACGAGAACTCTAATTAAAGGCTTGTCTAAAGTTCCAAATGCAATCGATCTAACTGTCCAATTTTGAGATGCAAATTTGTTAATGCCCTTATGTTCACTAGTTGATAAACATGGAATCGTTGGATTCAGAGCAATAACTGAAGAATGCTTCTCCTGGTTGAGTTCAAACTTCCACCGATGGTGGAATTCACTCAAAGGAAGGTTTGAACTGAGTTTAGAGTAAGTTTTGATTTCAATTTGTTTAAACAAGTTGGTTTCTGTGCCATAACTGGAGAATGTCTCGTGTGATCGGCTTCAAATCATAATTTAGTGCACCGTAGAGTGTAGGTGCAGGTGGTCACTTTGTAACTTTTATTGAAGAAATATTAAAAAAAAACGAAATATTGATTTTCATGTGATAATTTTGGGATATTAGTTTCTGTGAGATAACTAAAGTAATTCCCTTCTGTTTGGCCGTAAACTTTTAAACCTAGTTTATATATATTGGGCTATCTGTAGGGATCAATTTTTTTTCACTTCAGTTGAAGAAATCAGGATATTAGTTTCCAGGTGATAACTTGGGAACTGTTCTGATTGGCGCTAAAAATTAATAGCGATATCTGAGTGCAGTGAGGTAGAGGGGACTAGGCTGATGGGCTCTGGTGATACTTCTCTTGGATCACACAGCAACCAAGATAATTTAAAATGGTTTTCCTTGTCATCCTATTTATATACTCTATTGGCTCAATGTTTGTCATTTTCAAAGCCAGTCCGGCTTCTTAGAAGGAAGCCTTGAATATAGTCCCGTGTGGGTAGCAGAGTTCTTATGCACATTCCTTCATCTGGTCTGACTGCTTTTGTGTTTTGTTCATGTAAAAAAGACCTATGTGTTCCCTCTATCTCTAGTAATATAAGCGGGTTCCACTGTACATCTGACAATTGAATCTCCTGACTCAGTAATTCTTCTCTTCTATAAAAAGAAAAAAACTTGAATTTGATATTGCAAACTTTCACAGATCTTCTGAGTCCACGTTTTGATAGTCAAATTTAATATTCTGTTATCTTTTGCATTTACTTTATTGTTTTGTTTGTGTATGAGAAGTATGGCGAGTTGTAGCTTAGTCTTATCTCATTTTTTCAAGCATTGACGTACCTTCCCTCCTCACTATATATATTTTTCTGGTATGTTGTAAATCCCGCCTGGATTTCCAGCGTCTTCCATTAAACTTTTTTTTTATTGTACAAATTTACTCTCATGTTTGCAATAAAGTGTTTTATATTACCATTATGTTGCAGAAAGTATCCAGTATTATGTTTTCCTTACGATGCTTCACGCCATTTACTGGCACTGAAATGTTCATTTATTTATCTGTCACTGTATTTATTGTTGTTGAGATTAACACATCTGTAATGTAAGACTCGTATATGTATCTTAGTTTGTGGCAAGAAGATGTACGCCGAGAAGTGTATGTTTCTCAGTATATGTACTCTGATATTTTGCGTGAATCCCGCTTTTAGGGATTATAGTATTCTTGACTGGTGATAGACAGGTGACATGCAACCTTGATGACTGGTGTAGTCTCTCTGTAACAAAGCAACCACACTATGTTTGTGTTGAGCTGATCTGTCAAGTTCAAAACCTGTCTACAACGTGAAGGCCATTAAGGTTGCTTGCTACCTGTGCACAACCAGTCGAGAATGCTTAAAGTTTTATTGTTTTATTTACAAACTCCTTCTGTCCACATCTGTCCTGCACGTTTCACCTCATTGAGTACAAATTATTATTGGTTGTGGGGTTGTATCTTCTTGTGTGAAAACCAGAATGCAATGGACAAGTGAGGTAGTAGCAGCAACACTCACAGCAAGAGGCATTCTTGAGCTTCCCCAGCCCTCGGGCTGTGGCCCAAACCTGGGGTGTGGCTCTAAAAGGATCCAGTAGTGCTTGCTGCCTTTGCACCTCCTGACATCGCCTGCTTCTATACAACTGCCACACCCTTCGAGCCCATCGTGGGCGGGGTTTGTGGCAGCCGAAGGTGCCTAGCTTCTCTCTACGAGCGCCGTGGGGGGGAGGGGAATGGGGCTAGGCCTGGAGACAGCTGGTCCCAGAAAACGAGGAGGTACTTGTACCTCCTCCCATGGCAGACATTGGTCTGAGACACTCCCACGAAAGGGAGCCAAGGCCAGGCCACCTTTTAGAAAAGGCCTGGGCTGGGCGATTATACCGGCGAATCTACTACCTATTACCTTGTATGAAAACCGGAGTGAATCGTCGAAATATGCAATAAAATTAACCCTAAAATAGAGATTAAAGTAAATTATCAATTTATATATTCGCTGAGAAATATATACGTTTCTCGATATATGTACCCTGAGAAATATAAAAGTTGGTGTATATACTCATACTGAGAGGTATGTACATCTCTCAATGTATATTCACTGAGATGTACTTCTCTCTCTCTCTTTTTTTACACGTGGTTTTACAAGGACATGCCCAGGTGTAGAGTCAGGAGTAGCCAGTAGATTGTGGAGTTGTCTTCTCTACCAAGATTCCACCTACTTCCACTGACTCCAATATATAAGCCCACTTCTTCCTGCCAGTGCTTCAGTTTCATCAAGACTGCAGTACTGAACACTTGCTTCTAGGATGAGGGACTCATTACCTCATCGTCTGCCACTCCAGTTTTCTGTATTGTACTGATAAAGTCAGCATTGATATTCAGCTCACAACTAACCCACAACACCACGGCTACAACAATTCACGACAAACACTTTGGCTACAACAATTCACAGTCCACAATGCCCTGGTTACAACAATTCACAACTCACTAATAAACTAGAAACGAAAAGTGGAGGAGGAGGTTTCGGTGCTTCTACGACCATTATCAGGCCGCCGCCACTTTAAAAATGGCGCAGGACCGACTGAAATCTAAGTTCTCACTGACATTTCGTGATCCGTTTGTTAAAAAAAAGTTCCACATCCTGTTGACACACTTAACTCACCTCACAGATGTACTGATTGGTTATTAACCTGTGCGTTCACCTGTTATTAACCTGTGCGTTCACCTGTTATTAACCTGTGCTTTCACTTGTTATTAACCTCTGCGTTCACCTGTTTCATTAACCTGTGCGTTCACCTGTGTCATTGACCTGTGCATTCACCTGTTTCATTAACCTGTGCGTTCACCTGTGTCATTGACCTGTGCGTTCACCTGTCATTGACCTGTGCGTTCACCTGTGTCATTGACCTGTGCATTCACCTGTTTCATTAACCTGTGCGTTCACCTGTGTCATTGACCTGTGCGTTCACCTGTCATTGACCTGTGCATTCACCTGTATCATTAAACTGTACGTTCACCTGTGTCATTAACCTGTGCATTCACCTGTATCATTAAACTGTGCGTTCACCTGTCATTGACCTGTGCATTCACCTGTTTCATTAACCTGTGCGTTCACCTGTGTCATTAACCTGTGCGTTCACCTGTGTCATTGACCTGTGCGTTCACCTGTCATTGACCTGTGCATTCACCTGTATCATTAACCTGTGCGTTCACCTGTGTCATTGACCTGTGCATTCACCTGCGTCATTAACCTCTGCCTTCACCTGCGTCATTAACCTCTGCCTTCACCTGCGTCATTAACCTCTGCCTTCACCTGCATCATTAACCTGTGCTGTGGGTAAACCCTTCTAGCACCACCAGTGATAGTCGTACATATTTTAACGTATCCTGGTTACGCTTCACTACCTCGCTGCCAGACGTGCCGCATCCGTTTGGTTTTGTTTTGCCTATTTGTGATAAAATGTATACTTTTTTTTTGTCGCCACTTTATACGTAACCAGGCCTAAACTAACATAAAGAAAGTGAGGTTGTGAAGAACGTAAACAGATGAGGCAGTAAGATGAGAACAAGTTGTATAGAGACAAGCAGACCTTGGCATGAGCTCCAGCTCTTGGGATCACGAAATCTTTAATAATAATAATATAATTGTAACAGGAGTGCTAGAATATCTGATACACGAAAGGAGGCGCTGACCTGGGAAGTGGAAACTATCGAACTTAAGCTAAATGACTCTTACAGGAACCAGGAGAGGCAGGAGGAGCTTAAAGCTATTAGTGAAATTGAAAGAAATTCAAAATATTTCTTTTCATATGCCAAAAACAAGGCAAATACCACATCTAGTATCGGGCCCTTACTCAGACAGGATGGGACTTACACAGATGACAACAAGGAAATGAGTGAAATATTGAAATCCCAGTACGACTCTGTGTTTAGTGAACCACTAATCGGTCTGAGGATCGACGACCCAAATGATTTCTTCATGAATGAGCCTCAAAACTCCATAAATGTATGCCAGATTTCCGACATTACCCTAACTCCGATAGATTTCGAAAAAGCCATTGACAACATGCCTATGCACTCAGCCCCGGGCCCAGACTCGTGGAACTCTGTTTTCATTAAGAACTGCAAGAAACCACTCTCGCGTGCCCTAAGTACACTATGGAGGAGGAGCTTGGACATGGGTGAAATTCCACAGTCACTTAAAACAACGGATATAGCCCCACTCCATAAAGGTGGCAGCAAAGCATTAGCTAAGAACTATAGACCAATAGCTCTGACGTCCCACATCATAAAAATCTTTGAAAGAGTGCTAAGAAGCAGGATTGCAAATCACCTGGATTCCCAAAATCTGCACAATCCAGGGCAACATGGGTTCAGGGCAGGTCGCTCCTGCCTCTCACAACTACTGGATCACTATGACATGGCCTTGGATGCACTGGAAGAAAATCAGAATGCAGATGTAATATACACAGACTTTGCAAAAGCATTTGACAAATGCGATCATGGCGTAATAGCCCATAAAATACGTGCTAAAGGAATAACTGGGAAAGTGGGGAGATGGATCTTCAACTTCCTAACAAATCGAACACAAAGAGTAGTGGTCAACAGAGTTAAATCGGAGGCTGCCATAGTGAAGAGCTCTGTTCCACAAAGCACAGTACTCGCCCCCATCTTATTCCTTATCCTCATATCAGACATAGACAGAGATATACACCACAGCACCGTATCATCCTTTGCGGATGATACTAGGATCTGCATGAGGCTGTCATCTGCTGAGGACGCGGTTAACCTCCAAGAAGATATAAACAAAGTTTTCCAGTGGGCAACGGTAAACAATATGATGTTCAATGAGGACAAATTCCAACTACTCCGTTATGGAAAATTGGAGGAGATAATATCTAGAACAGAGTATACTACAAACTCTGGCCATACAATAGAGCGGAAAAATAATGTAAGGGACCTGGGAGTAGTAATATCTGAGGATCTCACTTTCAAGGATCACAACAGTGCCACGATCGCACGTGCAAAGAAAATGATAGGATGGATAATGAGAACTTTCAAAACGAGAGATGCCAAGCCCATGATGATCCTTTTTAAAATCACTTGTTCTCTCTAGGCTGGAATACTGCTGTACATTAACATCTCCATTCAAAGCAGGTGAAATCGCAGATCTAGAGAGTGTACAGAGATCCTTTACTGCACGTATAAGTTCTGTCAAGCACCTTAACTACTGGGAACGCTTGGAAGCACTTGACTTGTACTCGTTGGAACGCAGGAGGGAGAGATATATCATAATCTACACTTGGAAAATCTTGGAAGGAATGGTCCCAAATCTGCACACAGAAATCACTCCCTACGAAAGTAAAAGACTGGGCAGGCGATGCAAAATGCCCCCAATAAAAAGTAGGGGCGCCATTGGTACACTAAGGGAAAACACCATAAGTGTCCGGGGCCCAAAACTGTTCAACAGCCTCCCATCAAGCATTAGGGGAATTGCCAATAAACCCCTGGCTGCCTTCAAGAGAGAACTGGACAGATACCTGAAGTCAGTGCCGGATCAGCCGGGCTGTGGCTCGTACGTTGGACTGCGTGCGGCCAGCAGTAACAGCCTAGTTGATCAGGCCCTGATCCATCGGGAGGCCTGGTCATGGACCGGGCCGCGGGGGCGTTGATCCCCTGAATAACCTCCAGGTAACCTCCAGGTAACCTCCAGTATAAGAATACAATATAATAATAATAACAGAAATAATAATAATAAACTTGTGAATGTCAGTGTTGAGTTGAGGTGGACCAGATACTGTGTTGAGACATACCACTTGCTCACTCCCTCACTGTACGAATTCTTTCTCTTGTCCCTTTGACTCATTCGAGATTTTTATCTTCCAGTTGTGTCTCCTTGTTCTGTTCCCTCTCATCCCAATTAGCCCATCCCTCTCAGCTTTGTTTATGTCTCTAGGACTAACTTTATGTCTCTAGGCTCTAGGACCAGCTTTATATCTCTAGGTTCTAGAACCAGTTTTGTCTCTAGGCTCTAGGACCAGCTTTGTTTCTAGGACCAGCTTTATGTCTCTTGAACCAGCTTTATATCTCTAGAACCAGCTTTATGCCTCTAGGATCAGCTTTGTCTGTGTCTGTAGGATCAGTTTTGTATATGTCTCTAGAACAAGCTTTGTTTATGTCTCTAGTATCAGCTTTATATGAAACACTTAGGTAATTGTGTTGCTGAATGAGACATATGTGCAGCACCTGTGTTACCAATGGTCGCAGACAACGAGCCATCCTCGACATATCGTGTTTTCTCGAAGTATCTTAGACGATCACCAACACCTTGACTGAGTATTGGCTGCACCGTGATGGACGGTAGTAGGATGCAGACGTCATCACTCTTTGTGGTGAAGGATGATCCAGTATGGTTTAGTTCTTTCTCCAGTACCATACAATGTAACACACACACACACACACATACACACACACACACACACACACACACACACACACACACACACACACACACACACACACACACACACACACACACACACACACACACACACACACACACACACACATAGGTGGCGGGCCTGTGGGGTGGTCAGCGAGGAGCACACATCTTACTCTGGTATATTATTATTATCTGGTGTTGCTTGAAGGCGTTAAAATATTCAGTGTTACATATTTGTTGGAGCATCATCAACGTATGTATCACCATCACTGTTAATACCATTCTGCGTCTATTACTTGACTGAATATCTCGTCAGCATTCATGAATCAGTAATAATGGTGAGATATATACACGCTTTAAGATTAAAAAGCTTTATTATTGCTGTTTTTGTTTTCGTTTTACTCCGCGCCCATGGCTCCTAACACCATGCATGTACATTAGAAATATACTAGGGTGGGCGTCAGTTGCTTCACGATCCACTTTCAAGAAGGCCACTGGTAACCTGATGACACTCGTGCACCTGACTTGGTCCCTCCACCTCACCTTATTCCCCCGCTTGACCTAGTTCCTTCACCTGATCCGCATCATGTGGCTCATGGCAGGTGACCTGTGTATATATACTCTGTATCCTTAATAACATTTGTTGGTCTGCTGAAAAGAACCTCAGTGGTACACCGACATTTACGGTACTCTTCTAACCTTCTCTTGTAATTTAATGCACACACACACACACACTCGCATGCGAGCGCGTATCTATATATATATATATATATATATATATATATATATATATATATATATATATATATATATATATATATATACACTTAGGTCACGCTACACAGGCATGCACATGCATATATATACATACACACGTCTAGGTTTTTCTTTTTTCTATGTAGCTCTTACTCTTCTTTATTTCTTCTATTGTCCATGGGGAAGTGGAAAAGAATCTTTCCTCCGTAAGCCATGCGTGTCGTATGAGGCGACTAAAATGCCGGGAGCAATGGGCTAGTAACCCCTTCTCCTGTAAACATTTACTTAAAAAGAGAAGAAGAAAAACTTTATAAAACTGGGATGCTTGAATGTGCGTGGATGTAGTGCGGATGACAAGAATGAGATGATTGCTGATGTTATGAATGAAAAGAAGTTTGATGTCATAAGAAGTAGGTCATAATAAGCTTGTATGTACCTGGAGAAGAGAGGAGTGTAGAGGAGAGATCTTGGGAGATGTTAAGTGAATGTATAGGAACCTTTGAACCAAGTGAAAGAGTAATTGTGGTAGGGGACCTAAATGCTAAAGTAGGAGAAACATTTAGAGAGGGTCTGGTAGGTAAATTTGGGGTGCTGAACTTTGTATAGAAAGGGGTTCAGTTATAGGTAATACATATTTTAAGAAAAAGAGGATAAGTATACAAGATATGATGTAGGGCATAATGACAGTAGTTTGTTGGACTATGTATTGGTAGATAAAAGATTGTTGAGTAGACTTCAGGATGTACATGTTTATAGAGGGGCCACAGATATATCAGATCACTTATTAGTTGTAGCTACAGTGAGAGTAAGAGGTAGATGGGATACAGGGAAAATAGAAGAATCAAATAAGAGAGAGGTGAAGGTTTATAAACTCAAAGAGGAGGCAGTTAGGGTAAGATATAAACAACTGTTGGAGGATAGATGGGCTAGTGAGAGTATAGGCAATGGGGTCGAAGATGTATGGGGTAGGTTTAAAAATGTAGTGTTAGAGTGTTCAGCAGAAGTTTGTGGTTACAGGAAAGTGGGTGCAGGAGGGAAGAAGAGCGATTGGTGGAATGATGATGTAAAGAGAGTAGTAAGGGAGAAAAAGTTAGCATATGAGAGGTTTTTACAAATTAGAAGTGATGCAACGAGGGAGGAGTATATGGAGAGAAAAAGAAAGGTTAAAAGAGTGGTGAAGCAATGTAAATAGAGAGAAAATGAGAGAGTGGGTGAGATGTTATCAACAAATAACAAAAAAAGGCATAATACCGTGACTGGAACGATACACAAATAACCCGCACATAAAAGAGAGAAGCTTACGACGACGTTTCGGTCCGACTTGGACCGAATGTGTCTTAATTTCATCTTGTCGGTATTATATACCATTCTTGTACTACTACTACTACTACTACCACCACCTCTTCCTACCTATTTATAGCCGTCCTGCTCCACTTCTGGTTAGTGTGACTTTGTAAATGGTCCAAGTCGGACCGAAACGTTGTCGTAAGCTTCTCTCTCTTATGTGCGGGTTATTTGTGTGTTATCAACAAATTTTGTTGAAAATAAGAAAAAGTTTTGGAGTGGGATTAACCAGTTGAGGAAGCCTATGGAACAAATGGATTTGTCAGTTAAAAATAGGAGAGGAGAGTTATTAAATGGATAGTTAGAGGTATCTGGAAGATAGAGGGAGTATTTTGAGGAATTGTTAAATGTTGATGAATACAGGGAAGCTGTGATTTCGTGTATAAGGCAAGGAGGAATAACATCTTGTAGGAGTGAAGAAGGTCAGTTGTAAGTGTGGGGGAAGTTCGTGAGGCATTGGGTAGAATGAAAGGAGGTAAGGCAGCTGGGATTGATGGGATTAAGATAGAAATGTTAAAAGCAGGTGGGGATATAGTTTTGGAGTGGTTGGTGCTATTATTTAATAAATGTTTGGAAGAGGGTAAGGTACTTAGGGATTGGCAGAGAGCATGCATAGTTCCTTTGTATAAAGGCAAAGGGGACAAAAGAGAGTGCAAAAATTATAGGGGAATAAGTCTGTTGAGTATACCTGGTAAAGTGTATGGTAGAGTTATTATTGAAAAAAATAAGAGTAAGACGGAGAGTAGGATAGCAGATGAACAAGGAGGCCTTAGAAAAAAAAAAAAACATACCACTGGGCCAGCTAACTGGCCCAGTGGCTAACACGACGGTCTGGAGTTTTGAGACTCTGACATCGGGTTCAAATCCCGCCTGTGGTATGATTTGTTTGCAATCGTGTCATTGCGATTTCGTGAGTCAGGCTTTAGGAAAGGTAAGGGGTGTGTAGACCAAGTGTTTACAGTGAAACATACAAGTGAACAGTATTTAGATAAGGCTAAAGAGGTGTTTGTGGCATTTATGGATTTGGAAAAGGCGTATAACAGGGTGGATAGGGGGTCAGTGTGGCAGGTGTATGGTATAGAAGGTAGGTTACTGAAAACAGTGAAGAGTTTTTACGAGGATAATAGTGAGGCTCAGGTTAGAGTATGTAGGAAAGAGGGAGATTATTTCCCAGTAAAAGTAGGCCTTAGACAAGGATGTGTGATGTCACCGCGGTTGTTGAAGACAGCCAGGAGTCTATTGATAATCCCCTTATGTATGCTGGGAGGCAATTGAACAGTCGGGGGCCCCGGATACTTAATGTGTTGTCTCTCAATATACTCGTGGCGCCCCTGCTTTTCATCGGGGAAATGTTGCATCTCCTGCCGAGTCTTTTGCTTTCATAGGGAGTGATTTTCGTGTGCAGGTTTGGCGCCCATCCCTCCAGGACCTTCCAAGTGTATATTATCATGTATCTCACTCGCCTGCATTCCAGGGAATGCAGATCAAGGACCTTCAACCGTTCCCAGTAGTTTAGGTGCCTTATCGTACTTTTGTGTGTCGTGAAAGTTCTTTGTACAATCTCCAGGTCTGCAATGTCGCCAGCCTTGAAGGGAGCCGTTAGTGTACATTAGTATTCCAGCCTAGATTGCACAAGCGATTTGAAGAGAATCATCATGGGCTTGGCGTCCCTAGTTTTGAAGGTTCTCATCATCCATCCTACCATTTTCCTAGCGGATGAGGTAGATACATTGTTGTGGTCTTTGAAGGGGAGATCCTCTGACATTATCACTCCCAGGTCCTTCACATTACTTTTCCGCTCTATTGTATGGTTAGAATTTGTCATATACCCTGATATATTTTTAATTTCTTCACGTTTCCCATATCTGAGTAGTTGAAATTTCTCCTCGTTGAACTTCATATTGTTTTGAGTGGCCCATTCAAAGATTTGGTTGATGTCCGCTTGGAGTCTCGCGGTGTCTTCGATGGAGGTCACTGCCATGGTAATCCGGGTGTCATCCGCAAAGGAAGGCACGGAGCTATGGCTTACATCTCTGTCTATGTCAGAAATGAGGATGAGGAATAGAATGGGTGCAAGTACTGTGCCTTGTGGAACAGAGCCATCTACCAACTTTTCCCGTTATTCATTTTTCACGCATTTTGTGTGCTATTACACCATGGTCACACTTGTCGAAAACTTTTGCAAAGTCTGTGTATAACACATCTGTATTTTGTTTATCCTCTACAGCATCCAGAACCTTGTCATAGTGGTCCAGTAGCTGGGACAGGCAGGAGCGACCTGCTCTAAACCCGTGTTGCCCTGGGTTGTGTAATTGATAGGTATCTAGTTGGTTGGCGATCTTGCTTCTTAGAACCCTCTCAAAGATTTTTATGATATGGGATGTTAGTGCTATCGGTCTGTAGTTCTTTGCAATTGCTTTACTGCCACCTTCGTGGAGTGGGGCTATGTTTGTTGTTTTTAGTGTGTGTGGGATGACCCCTGTGTCCATGATCCCTCCATAAAATGCTGAAGGCACGCGATAGGAGCTTCTTGCAGTTCTTGATGAACACAGAGTTCCATGAGTCTGGACCTGGGGCAGAGTGCATGGACATGTCATTTATTGCCTTTTCAAAGTCTTGTGGAAAATTTGTGTATGCTATAATTTTGCAAAAATCATTCTGAAACTAACGAAAAAAATATTATTCACTGTTTGCTTATTATTAAATTACTGTAAACTTTTCTAAAAGATATTTAGTTGAATTAGGCTAAATTTAATTGCGCTTGTTATAATATGGTTAGGTAAGTTTTCTAAGGTTCTTTTGGTACAATATTATTTTTTTTGCATTAACATAAATGAAAAAAAAAATCTTTAAACGTAAGAGAAAATTTTAGAAAGGACTTAATTTTAAATGAGATCTTGCTAATTGACCAGTTCCTCCTTTCTTATGGGTCGGTTGTCGTCACGCGTCAGGTGTTTCTTTGTTGTGGGATGTGATGGTGAGGTGTAGTCTTGACCCTTTATATGCCTTCCTATGGTGTATTGTTTTTATAGTTTCTTGATAATGTGAGAAGCCACAAAAGCGCTTGGAATTTCACTATTCCTTCACAGTGGTTGTTTTGCGCATATATATATATATATATATATATATATATATATATATATATATATATATATATATATATATTTATTTATTTATTTATTTATTTATTTATTTATATACGTATATGTATGACCTCAACTCAAATATATCATTTTTCAGATGACTGTGTCACACCTGACTCTCTGCCTGTAATATATACTGCTATTTTTAAACTTTGTATGTCAGAAGTGATCAAGGTCCCAGGATTGAAACTTTTTCTAATCAGTATGTTCTAGTGTTTGCTCATGTGTCTTTCTAAACCAATTTGTCGGCAACAGTTACCAGGGTTGATACCATATATGTGCTTACGTACCCATACACTAGTATACACACTTTACGTACCTTCATATATACTACACTTTCTAATTTGTATATTAATACAACGGTATGTAAATATATTCAGATCCCAAACAAATGTATCTAAGATATTGTTGTTGATAGCTGGATCCATCGTTAGTGTGTGTGTGTGCGTGCGTGTGTGTGTGTGTGTGTGTGTGTGTGTGCTAGCTTCGAGTACAAATGATGATGCACGAACACTTGCACGCACGCTATCTCAAAGGGGAGAACTGGGGAGTCATGATTACTACCTATAAGATACTCAGTGAAACAAACACCTTGGAGAGGGAAAGACTGATATGCAAGGATCACAAGCAAAAAAAAAACAAAAAACAAAAAAAAGGGTAGGTGAAAGCTGGATGGGGAAGAGAACTCCGTACACAGCTTCACGAATAGGTATGATGAAGTTAAAATGACTAGGAACCCATGGCGCCGGTTGATTGCGGGTTTAAGAGACGGGCCCAGAAGCTGGAGGTCGACTGGCGCAGATAGAACTTGGTGAATACCTGTCTCGGACACACACACATCTTACCTCAGCTCGTTAACAAGATATGAGGTGTTGTCGTATCTCAGCTCGCTTACAGGGTAACTTTAAAAGGTCTGTTGTACTTGTTGAGCCAGATATCAGCGTAAGAGCAGTCAGGAAAGCAATTAAGAACATCAGGAAGAAAATTTACAAGAAATGTTAGCTTCTGAATAACCGCATATCCCCACCACCACCACCACACTTATTGACTAGTATATATTTCACTACGTCCTTGCCTCGTAGGACCTGTCATACCTGTACTTAAAACTGTGTATGAAACCTACTTCCATCACTTCTTCGTCTGGGTAATTCAATTTTGTGATCACCCTGAGGCTGAAGAAGTATGTTTTCTTATCCTTGGCCAACAATTTAAATTATATATCTTTCGACCTTTTTAAATTTATGCCATTTGTTCATTAAGTGAGGCTTAGCCTTTACAATATAATATTCTGTTTTTTTGTAGTGTTTTAAATCAAGCAATGTGTAGGTCGTCAGGGAAAATAAACACAGTCGTGTCATTACGATTTCGTGAGTCATGTTAAACACTTTGTCTTGTAAACTGACGATGTTTTTGTTTTTTGTGTTGCATCTCAACTTCCTGAACCACGATTGGTGTTGCATATCGTGATTAATGTATAAGATGTTGACTGCTTCAATTTTTCATACAGTTTGCGAGTGTTTTGCGTCTCTTAACAGAGGTCGACACTTGTCAGAGGTATCACAACAACTTTAAAACTAACATGTAACCCATTAACTGGAAATTGAAGCTAGATGTTTCAGGCGAACAAAAAAAAAAGAGACACAAACCGAAACGTCGTCGTAATTTTCTCTCTCCTATGTGCGGGTTATTTGTGTATTGTATAGATGTTTCGGTCCCAGGTGACCATTAATGGCGAGTGAAAAAGAAAATTGAGTGGAAGGAGCCAGGTTAAAGAGGCGGTTTATGGTAGGATCTGGTCCAGTTTCCTCTTAAGAACCTCCATCTTTTTTTCAGACTGTTTCTTATATCTACTGGTGGAAGAGTCTCCTTACCATTGAGTAGGTGCCCGGGTGTTAGTAGGTGCCCGGGTGTTAGTAGGTGCCCGGGTGTTACTAGAGCGTCGCAGGCCAGGTGAGGACAACCATGGGAAGAAAAAACTGCTGGAATTTCATTGGTTATCCTGGGTTAATAGCCCTAACAATGTATTTCTTTTCGTCAGTGTGCATAGGTGGCGCCACTACACTACCACCATCACAGGGTATATCCGCTGATAGGTGTGTGGCTTTCAGTGTATATACATCGAGAGGTATATGTCTCTGTGTATATATGCTGATGGAAATAAGTCACTTTGACTTTTTGGATGGTTATCCTAGGTATCTACACATATGCTACTATGTATGATCACTTATGTAACTGTATTTATGTGTATCTGTACCTGAATAAATTTACTTATGTCTTTTATATATATATATATATATATATATATATATATATATTATATATATATATATATATATATAATATATATATATATATATATATATATATATATATATATATATATATATATATAAATATATATATATATATATATATATATATATATATGTATATAAATATATATGTATATATATATATATAAATAATGTATATATATAATATATATGTATATATATATTATATATATATATATATACATATATATATATATATATATATATATATATATGCAATAAGATCACAGTAAACAGGTGATTTTAAAATATGCAAAACAACCACTCTGAAAGAATAGAGAAATTCCAAGCGCTTTCGTGACTACTCACATTATCAAGGAACTAGTTCCTTGATAATGTGAGTAGTCACGAAAGCGCTTGGAATTTCTCTATTCTTTCAGAGTGGTTGTTTTGCACACACACACACACACACACACACATATATATATATATATATATATATATATATATATATATATATATATATATATATATATATATATATATATATATATATATATATATATATATATATATGCTTGGAGGTATATGTCTCTGTATATATGGGTGAATATGATAATGATATATAATACAGACAGGTTGATAATTAAGAACACGTCTTCACTCGACTGAAGAAGTCTACTGTGTAAGCGAAACGTTTCGGAATAAAGATACCTAACTTGTATATATGCTGAGTGATGTATATCTGTCTGTGTATGCACGTTCTGAGAGTTTACTTTAATAATTACTTCAGGAGAGTCTTGACTGGTGGTGAACAGGTTACATGCAGCGTTAACGACCCCTCGTGTAGTTGATGATAGCCTCTGAACCTCATTAACTAACCAACTACTAATACCAGTGTGTTTAACATTCATGTCACCCTCTCATCTCTTGTAAGGAACTCTTATATGCTTTAAACTTAATTACATAAATCTTTTCTAGAATTAATCCCACTTTTTTCTCTCTTTCTTCAGACTTAATTACATTTCACGGCATCTTCATCCCATTGTTTTAGTCTAGCCGAGCCTCCAGCGGTAATGCTTTTATTATGTTGTGCTTGATAGACTTTCACAGAAAATTCAGGCAAAATTTTCTCTCTTCAGAAGAAATTCTGGAATAATTTTCTCTAGAAGAAATTCTGGAACAATTCTCTCTTTTCGAAGGAAATTCTGGCACAAAATTTTTTTTTTTTTTGTAAATTCTTTCGCCAAGAATTGGAGATTTTTTTTTTATATTTTATTTAAAACAGTGCGATACAAATGACAGAAATATATTAAAAAGATACACGACAAAAGATTACTGCACTAGAATCTCACTTAACCCGAGACCTAATAACGACACCATACAGTACAGTGGTAATACACTCTCACACACACCACACCGTATATTACAGTGGTAATACACTCTCACACACAACACACCGTATATTACAGTGGTAATACACTCTCACACACACCACACCGTATATTACAGTGGTAATACACTCTCACACACAACACACCGTATATTACAGTGGTAATACACTCTCACACACACCACACCGTATATTACAGTGGTAATACACTCTCACACACAACACACCGTATATTACAGTGGTAATACACTCTCACACAACACACTGTATATTACAGTGGTAATACACTCTCACACAACACACTGTATATTACAGTGGTAATACACTCTCACACAACACACTGTATATTACAGTGGTAATACACTCTCACACAACACACCGTATATTACAGTGGTAATACACTCTCACACAACACACTGTATATTACAGTGGTAATACACTCTCACACAACACACTGTATATTACAGTGGTAATACACTCTCACACACAACACACCGTATATTACAGTGGTAATACACTCTCACACAACACACTGTATATTACAGTGGTAATACACTCTCACACAAGACACTGTATATTACAGTGGTAATACACTCTCACACACAACACACCGTATATTACAGTGGTAATACACTCTCACACACAACACACTGTATATTACAGTGGTAATACACTCTCACACACACCACACCGTATATTACAGTGGTAATACACTCTCACACACAACACACCGTATATTACAGTGGTAATACACTCTCACACAACACACTGTATATTACAGTGGTAATACACTCTCACACAACACACTGTATATTACAGTGGTAATACACTCACACACAACACACCGTATATTACAGTGGTAATACACTCTCACACACAACACACCGTATATTACAGTGGTAATACACTCTCACACACAACACACCGTATATTACAGTGGTAATACACTCTCACACACAACACACTGTATATTACAGTGGTAATACACTCTCACACACAACACACTGTATATTACAGTGGTAATACACTCTCACACACAACACACTGTATATTACAGTGGTAATACACTCTCACACACAACACACCGTATATTACAGTGGTAATACACTCTCACACAACACACTGTATATTACAGTGGTAATACACTCTCACACACAACACACTGTATATTACAGTGGTAATACACTCTCACACACAACACACCGTATATTACAGTGGTAATACACTCTCACACACAACACACCGTATATTACAGTGGTAATACACTCTCACACACAACACACCGTATATTACAGTGGTAATACACTCTCACACACAACACACCGTATATTACAGTGGTAATACACTCTCACACACAACACACCGTATATTACAGTGGTAATACACTCTCACACACAACACACCGTATATTACAGTGGTAATACACTCTCACACACAACACACCGTATATTACAGTGGTAATACACTCTCACACACAACACACTGTATATTACAGTGGTAATACACTCTCACACACAACACACCGTATATTACAGTGGTAATACACTCTCACACACAACACACCGTATATTACAGTGGTAATACACTCTCACACACAACACACGGTATATTACAGTGGTAATACACTCTCACACACAACACACTGTATATTACAGTGGTAATACACTCTCACACACAACACACCGTATATTACAGTGGTAATACACTCTCACACACAACACACTGTATATTACAGTGGTAATACACTCTCACACACAACACACCGTATATTACAGTGGTAATACACTCACACACAACACTATACATTACAGTGATATTGTTTTATTTGTTAAAGAACATCTCTAACAAGGTTACATATTACCAAACATCAAACACTGAAAATTATGAAGATTGTACAATAAAACAGAGATAAAAAACCAAACACACACAATGACACATACACAAGCACACACGTATACACTACATGAGACTACATCAGGCACATACTAGGTGAGGTTTCTGCCTGTCAACACACACGTATGCAAGACTAACTCTAAGATCTCAGGTGCCCAACAGAGCACCACGATACTCAAACATTAATTTAGGCGATTATCACGAGATCTTAACATAGACATAGGTATTTAGTATTCAAAGAAGGCAACGGGATAATACTAAAAGTCACAATAAAAACATCCAATATAACAAAACAAAACTACGATGTGATATTTTACATCTCAGCAAAACAAAGAAAAAAATGATGCAATTAGTTACATGTAATATAATATTACTGAAAAGCACACTGTAACACAGAATAAAATATAACATAAATAAGAACCAGTTGCTTATGCTCGGATTCACATATTTTTTTTTTTATATGTTTTTTTACCATTTACAATTGAATCAAAATCATTAAAGACACCTATAACATATTTGAATCTCATTGAAAATTTTCATCATAAAGTCCTTGAAATGATTTATACATTAAAAATAATAATATGCAATCGTAGTGCAACACATCTCCAAATGATAACTGTGTAGTTGCTGAAACCCTCGGGGCGATAACCCTACTGCCCCTAGATATCAAAACTCAATTATACATCCATATAAACAGCTCTCCATGCTCACACCCAAGTCTAGGAAAATAGCCCGTTGTGTCCCCTTACCCACTTTGCAAATCCCATAAATCCCTTAATGTGAAATTCGATAACCCTCACTAAAATCTCTCTCGCATCTCCCTCCATACACCCCTTTATTTCTATACTGTGTCCTATAAAAAGTTGCTGCCAACGCATTAATTTTTGCACGCACGTCCGCCTCCCTCATAGCCCACATCATATATATATAATCCGTAATCATATACCCAATCGCATTCTCAACCCTTTTATTCACCCCAGTTATATCTAAACTTAAAACCCTCAAGACCTGCAAACCCCCTCCCCCCACTAACCTTAAAACCTTACCCATCCAAACCCTTATAAGTTCAATACAATCGCAAAAATACACCGTATGATAAATAGTCGCCAATCCGCCACAATCCTTGCATTCCCCATCCTCTCGTATTCTCTTATAGAATAAAACCATTCCTGACGACAAGATTCCATGTAAAAATCTGTACATAACTTCTCTGACTTTAGGTTTTAAACGCAATTTGTTTAAACGCCCCCAAATATTACGCCAATCATACATCGGATAAACTCCTTCTACCGCCGCTACCACAGCCTTACCATCTGCCCTATCAAGATTTCTCAATTTAATATGTGAAGGATCCCTCACGTTTATGAAGACCCGTAACATTGCCTCACCTATCATGAACTCCCGACCCCCCCACCACCGTCGCATATCCTGGTGTATCCTATGAAGACCGTCTTCTTTCGCCCCCTCCCTCCCGCTTATAACTATGTTTTAAATACATACTTATTATCATCTTTTCGACATCTACAAGACCCAGCCCTCCACGGCCAACCGGGAGTGTGACAACCGCTCTACTTAACCATTCGCTCCCTGTTCCCCAAATGAATCTAAAAACACTTTTTTGTAACCTTTTTAACTCACAACGAAGTATCGGAAATATTACTGTAACATGCCATAGTTTACTATATAATAGCACATTCGTTGTAATCACCCTTTGTTGCAAACTTAAATTAGCAGCTCTTAACCCACTAAGAGGCTTCAGAACACTATCAACGATACGCACGGAATTTATTTGTTGTGCTAACTTGATATCACTTACATAAACGATCCCACATATCTTTATTTGGTCCACCCTTTCCCACCTTTCAGCAACCATTCCTTCCTCACGTGACCCTTTTCCAAGATTCATATACTTTGTTTTCCCCGTGTTAATCGTCATGCCAGTAGCCTTTTCAAAAACTTTCACTAACTTTTCTACCCGTATCAAATCCATGTTTTATCTCACCAAAATCGTCGTATCGTCGACATATCCAACAATGCCCCCTCCCCCATCCCTTACATTACCCATCCCCTTTGCTTCCAATAAAACCCTTATCCCTCTATAAAAGGGATCTTGAAAACAAGCAAAAAAAATTTGTGAAAGGGGACAACTTTGACGCAAACCCCTTCCCATCTGAATTCGATCTCCCAACCTCCCATTCACCTGCACACGCAAGGTTGCCTCCTGATACATTAATTTGGCCCATGATATAATTTCCGCCCCAAACCCCTGCCATCTCATGATCTTCCATAACGTCTCCCGTTCCACACTATCATATGCCGCCTCCCAATCTATAGCCAATACCCCCCACCTCCCAAACTTACTCTTTCTTCAATAAAACTTCTAATCATACCGTGACCTTCATACATAGACCTGCCCGGCACCCCATATTGTCCCTTGTCAATCACTTTGCCCAGGACTTTTTTTATTCTGTTAGTCAAGATCCTTCCAAAAATTTTATAGTCCCCACATAATAACGAGATTGCACGATAATCTTTAACCGTTAATGGCTCACCTTTAGGAACTAGGACGACCACAGCCAACCTTTGTTGTTCCCCTAAAACCCCATCCCGCTTCATTATATTGAATAAACGTACCAAAAACCCCTTTAAAACGTTCCAATTTTGAAGATAAAAGTCGCTGGGCAACCCATCAATTCCTGGCGCCTTACCCAATTGCGCCCCAGATAAAGCCTCCCAAGTCTCACACTCCGTTATCGGCCCTCCCAACATCAAACGATCATGCTCCATCAGCTCACAACGCACAAACCTACCGATTGACTGCAATGCAATTTCACTTATTCCAACACTTTGCGTTTTCAATTTAACCCAAGCATCAATATACCCACTCATACCCTCCGTCGTCGTCAACACCTGATTCACTCTATACCCCTGCATACCTACCTGAACATTCAACCCCATTAACTCCATTGCTTTGCGACGTCTGTGTTGATTCCTCAACACACACGCCGACGGCCGATCTCCCCACAAAACCTCTTCGATTCCACCCTTAAGCCTTTCCCCCATCAAACCTTTCGTTTTGTAAATTTCGTAGTTCCTCCTTAATTCTTTCAATTTCTATAACAGGATAATTAGCATTCGCTTGTACATAGCAGTCGCGCAACTGCCCCTCTAAATATCGTTGGAAACCATACTGTAACTGTTTATATCTCACCCCTTGACTAATATAATATTCTTTAATTCGCTTTTTGGCTATCGTTTCCCACCAATTAACCAAAGCCACATCTCCAGGTGCTTCAACCACAAGGCGTTCCCACATATGCCCAAAAGACAAACGACTTTCCTCTCTCTTCAATAACTTTACATTTAATTTCCAAAATGATGGACCCCTCCTAGGCACACCCTCAATATCTACATCCATTACAACTCCTCTATGATCCGAAAAAAACACATTTATCACATTCACTTTCCGCACTGTAACCGCACAAGACACGTACATTCTATCCAATCTCGCCGCATAATCTCGTCTAATGAAAGTATGCTTCACCATGCCACCCCCCCCCCCCCCACACACATCCATTAAACCCACACTCGTCAATAAATCTCCCAGGAACCCCAAGCAACAACCCGCTCCTCGAGGCTCCACATCTTTTCGTCGTATTACACAATTCCAGTCGCCCCCTATTATTGCTACATTTGGTAAACTACGTAGATAATATACTAATACATCTTGTACAAAATGAGTTTTAAGTCGTACATCTCCCTCTGCCGGCCCATATACACCTACAAAACTTATGTGTACTCTACCCCATAAACCATCGACCCTAATCACTCTCCCCTCCCCCCTTTCACTATGGCGTACTACAAACGGGCTATTTTCCTTTATCAGAATGGCAACGCCCCCTTTTAACCTCGTCACATATTCCATATACACATCGTAACCGTCCATTATTAACTCATATCCAATTCTGTAATTGTGTTCTTGGATAAATACCACAACCACATCTAGACGTACCAAAAATTCATTAAACCACTTTCGCTTCCGCTCAGATCTCAAACCGTTAATATTTATTGTCAAAACCTTAAAGTCAATTAATGGTATTTTCCTTTCGTTCTAGGTATAGACTTTTCACTTATACATTTTACAACACCTCTATCCCTCCCCCCTTTTTTGGGAATCACCTTGATAAACTCTTGTTTCGTGGATTCACTGTTCCCTTTCCTCTGTACATCCGCCCAAGACTTTTTTCCTGGCCTTTGGGCAGGAGTAAGCACGTCGTCTGAGTCCGATGGGGTCGCAGTTCGCTTTTGCGTCCTACCCTCCACCTGCATTGGGATTTCTGTAGTACTATCGTGATGCACCTCCACCTCTGCTACATTCACCATCATACCATGCGACACACTAGACTCAATGCTTTCATCCGTCGCCTCACCATGATGCTCAACCGATCCCAAAATTGCACCTGGATCCTCCACACGGTTGACGATCGACTCGTCTAACAAAACATCCAGTGCCTTCACTAAAGACGCCGCTACATCCTCTTCCCCCATAGTGGGCAGAGTCTCTTCAAATACTTTATTTATGTCCAGTGACGGTGATTCTTCTCGCTGTTTTGCATCCTCCAAAGCATTCTCCTGTGCTTTTTCTACCTCATCACTCCAAGATGACCGTTGTCGAGACAGGTTAGCATAAGACTGTTCTCGTCCCTCACCTTCCTCGACCTCTTCCGATTGTTGCTGTTGCGATATTTGGAGATTCCCACGACGCTTACCACACTGTGCCGCTATGTGGTCATACGACCCACACAGCCGACACGTACGACGTTGCCCCGCATATGTTACATATACTTGAGTTCGAAATGCTTGCAACATAATATAGGATGGTATGGGATGGCGTAAGGTCATTTTGGCTGAATATGTTCCCTCCAAACTTCCAGCATAAGGTCCAGCGGCCCACCGACCTGCAGAGGCCATATGAACCGTACCATAATTACGTAGTTCATCTTTTATAACAAAATCAGTCGCCTCAAAAGGCACACTCCTGATTTTTACCTATGTATAGTGTCTTGATACATCATGAAGACGTACTGATACTGCTGAATTGACGGCTATAATGGTCTCTTGATACTTATCCACCACTGCTTCGTAGACATTTACTGACGTCATTTTAACGAAGATCCGTGTCGTCCCATTAAGTGCTACACCACATATCTCTTCATTTGCAATACCGTAGGTATCACGGATAATCGCTGGTAGTAACAAATCCATCGTGGCTCCCGTGACAGCCCCACGGGTCAACTCAACGCAAACAGTGTTGATGCACCTGTTGCTATGCAGCGCCATGTTGGAAAATGAGCAGCTCACGTCCTCACTACTCAAAGGTTGAGTGACGAAATGAGGTAGCTCGCCTGAAAACAGAAGAGGGGTGCTGAGCACAACCGCACTCTACCGTGGTCAGGCAGCGAATTTTTTTTTTTTTTTTGTAAATTCTTTCACCAAGAATTGGAGATATAATAACTGAATGTGGAACTTCACGGCTCTCTGCTTCTGTTGTTTTGTAGCTCTGAGACTGTCCTACCGTTGTTCTGTAGCTCTGAGACTGTCCTACCGTTGTTCTGTAGCTCTGAGACTGTCCTACCGTTGTTCTGTAGCTCTGAGACTGTCCTACCGTTGTTCTGTAGCTCTGAGACTGTCCTACCGTTGTCCTATACCTCTCAGACTATCCTTCCGTTGTCCTATAGCTCTGAAACTAACCTTCCGTTGTCCTATAGCTCTGAAACTAACCTTCCGTTGTTCTATAGCTCTCAGACTATCCTTCCATTGTTCTATAGCTCTCAGACTATCCTTCCGTTGTTCTATAGCTCTCAGACTATCCTTCCGTTGTTCTATAGCTCTCAGACTATCCTTCCGTTGTTCTATAGCTCTCAGACTATCCTTCCGTTGTTCTATAGCTCTGAGACTATCCTTCCATTGTTCTATACCTCTCAGACTATCCTTCCATTGTTCTATACCTCTCAGACTATCCTTCCATTGTTCTATAGCTCTGAGACTATCCTTCCGTTGTTCTATAGCTCTGAGACTATCCTTCCGTTGTTCTATAGCTCTCAGACTATCCTTCCGTTGTTCTATAGCTCTCAGACTATCCTTCCATTGTTCTATAGCTCTCAGACTATCCTTCCGTTGTTCTATACCTTTCAGACTATCCTTCCGTTGTTCTATACCTCTCAGACTATCCTTCCATTGTTCTATAGCTCTAAGACTATCCTTCCGTTGTTCTATAGCTCTGAGACTATTCTACCGTTGTTCTATAGCTCTGAGACTATCCTTCCGTTGTTCTATAGCTCTGAGACTATCCTTCCGTTGTTCTATAGCTCTGAGACTATCCTTCCGTTGTTCTTTAGCTCTAAGACTATCCTTCCGTTGTTCTATAGCTGAGACTATCCTTCCGTTGTTCTGTAGCTCTGAGACGGCGTCCTACCGCTATTACATAGCTCTGTAACTTTCCTCTGTGGCTCTAATAGACAGTGTTGGTTAAGCAGGAAGATTGCGTGATAGAAATTGCGGAATAAATCTGCAACATTGAGTGCGTTGTTGATGTCTTGTTGCACCCTTTCCCTATTCCCTTCCCCTTTTCCTTTCATATCTTTTCTCTCTTCTATTCTCTTTAACCTTTTTCCTCCGCCTCTTTCCCTCCTCCTCTCCTCTTTCCCTTCTTGCTTTCCATCCTTTTCCTCTTTCCATTCTTCCTTCCTCCCCTTGAAGGTGACTCCCATTCACCTTGAAGATGACAGACACTAGTACAACTTGAAGGTGATACTAGTATACCTTGAAGGTGATACTAGTACATAAAAGTGATACTAGTACATAAAAGTGATACTAGTACACCTTGAAGGTGATAATAGTACACCTTGAAGGTGATACTAGTACATGAAGGTGATACTAGTACACCTTGAAGGTGATACTAGTACACCTTGAAGGTGATACTAGTACACCTTGAACGTGATAATAGTACACCTTGAAGGTGATACTAGTACACCTTGAAGGTGATACTAGTACAGGAAGGTCTCAGTAGTATCAGTTACCAGTAGGATCAGTTCCCAGTAGTGTCAGTAGTAGTGACTCATATCAACCGTTACTGATTCACCATCTTAGGTGATCACTGCGTTGCACGTACACCGTGCAACGCATTGATCACATTTGCCTTATGACTCGTTATATTCTAACCCAAAACCAAATTACAACCCTGATGATTTCATAGCAACTCGTACCAGCTTAGCTCAGAGTGTTTTTAGAGGAATCCGTGAAACACTTCATAAATCAACAGCAGAATTTACGAGAGTCACTAATACTCGAGCTAAGCCGACCAAAATTAAAGTAGGTTTGAGAGTTTTGCTGACTAACCTTAACAAAACATCTGCAATGCTTATTCTCGATCAAAAGTTTGTTGGTCCATATCGAGTAGTTGAACATTTTGGCAATAAGTATAAGGTTAGAGAAATTAGTACTAGTCAGTATAAAGAATCGCATTTAGATCATATGAAGTTAGTATACGATGATAATGATGTTCCTACCCAGACTAATGTGACAGACTCTGACAATCCTCCTGACTTTGTACCCTCTACCTCTTATACTCAGTCAGATGATCAACCTGAATGTCGTTATTCCCTACGTACACGACAAGTACTGAGAAATCCTCAGGTATCATTTGTAACTACCAATTCAGATCTGCCTCAACCACGGCATGCATTAGCCATTGCAACAGAGTTTGATCCTCCCAGAGATGATACCCATTCTGCATATGCAAATCTTACCCTACCAGAGTTGGGGTTAAATGTAAATAACCTGTATAGCTGAATCATATAGTTTACAATATCCACTTATAGTTTACAATATCAACTTATTAATATTCAAGAATTTTTTTTGTGTGTGTGTTCATGTTCTCCCGAATTCTGAGATTTAACAGTCTAGATTTGAATGCACCAGGTCTGCGTTTTCTGTTAAACACTTCTTTCTTTGTACATATCCTTCCTCAGAATCCATAGATCACATGAATAAAGATCGATTGGTCAATTTTTTTTATCACTTTTATTGTATAATCCCACTGTTGAATCTATTACTTCTATGTATTGTGCTACATCATACCTTGTAATGCATTACAATAAGTTCCATTACATTAGCTTCCATCCCGATAATCTCCTTATGTATGTTATAATGTTCAACTGTTGTGTACTTTGACAATGTATAGAATCACCCCAGAGCCATACGCCTGTCGCCTCTAGTTTGTATTAGCTGTATGTTGGGATACCATATGTTAGCATCACCGAGCTCTCAGTAGTATCAGTCACCAGTAGTATCAGTTACCAGTAGTGTCAGTAGTAGTGACTCATACCAACTGTTGCTGATTCACCATCTTACGTGATCGCTGACCATTACTAGTCATTCTGCTTACCCTAGCAGTTGTTTGAATGCCGCTTGCCCTCTGGGCATGGCATGCCAGTTCAAGTCGAGACGTAAGAGAGGAGACAGGTCAGGCCTGGCACCCCCATATATTTCATCTAATATACGTACTAGAACATCCGACGTGAGTGTTTATTACCCAATCCATGTTCGAATCCCCACATGACGAAGGTGATACTAATATCACCTTGAAGGTGACACTAGTGCACCTTGAAGGTGATACTAGTACACCTTGAAGGTGATACTGGTACACCTTGAAGGTGATACTAGTACACCTTGAAGGTGATACTAGTACACCTTGAAGGTGATACTAGTGCACCTTGAAGGTGATACTAGTACACCTTGAAGGTGATACTAGCGCACCTTAAAGGTGATACTAGTACACCTTGAAGGTGATACTAATACATGAAGGTGATACTAGAACACCTTGAAGGTGATACTAGTACACCATGAAGGTGATACTAGTACACCATGAAGGTGATACTAGTACACCTTGAAGGTGATACTAGTACAGGAAGGTGACACTAGTACACCTTGAAGGTGATACTAGTACACCTTGAAGGTGATACTAGTACACCATGAAGGTGATACTAGTACACCTTGAAGGCGATACTAGTACATGAAGGTGACACTAGTACACCTTGAAGGTGACACTAGTACACCTTGAAGGTGACACTAGTACACCTTGAAGGCGATACTAGTACACCTTGAAGGTGATACTAGTACACCATGAAGGTGACACTAGTACACCATGAAGGTGATACTAGTACATGAAGGTGACACTAGTACACCTTGAAGGTGATACTAGTACACCTTGAAGGCGATACTAGTACACCTTGAAGGTGATACTAGTACACCTTGAAGGTGATACTAGTACACCTTGAAGGTGACACTAGTACACCATGAAGGTGATACTAGTACATGAAGGTGACACTAGTACACCTTGAAGGTGACACTAGTACACCTTGAAGGTGATACTAGTACACCTTGAAGGTGATACTAGTACACCTTGAAGGTGACACTAGTACACCATGAAGGTGATACTAGTACATGAAGGTGACACTAGTACACCTTGAAGGTGACACTAGTACACCTTGAAGGCGATACTAGTACACCTTGAAGGTGATACTAGTACACATTGAAGGTGATACTAGTACATGAAGGTGACACTAGTACACCTTGAAGGTGACACTAGTACACCTTGAAGGTGATACTAGTACACCTTGAAGGTGATACTAGTACACCATGAAGGTGATACTAGAACACCTTGAAGGTGATACTAGTACACCTTGAAGGTGATATTAGTACACCTTGAGGGTGATACTAGTACACTTTGAAGGTGATACTAGTACACCTTGAAGGTGATACTAGTACACCTTGAAGGTGATACTAGTACACCTTGAAGGTGATACTAGTGCACCTTGAAGGTGATACTAGTACACCTTGAAGGTGATACTAGTACACCTTGAAGATGATACTAGTACATGAAGGTGATACTAGTACATGAAGGTGATGCTAGTACACCTTGAAGGTGATGTTATTACACCTTGAAGGTGATACTAGTACATGAAGGTGATACTAGTACACCTTGAAGGTGATACTAACACATGAAGGTGATACTAGTATACCTTGAAGGTGATACTAGTACATGAAGGTGATATTAGTTCATGAAGGTGATATTAATACACCTT